>NW_015390203.1:24470-39781 GCF_001527695.2 Protobothrops mucrosquamatus
CCCGCCAGGGGGTCCCCGCCCCCCCTCAATTGGAGGAGGGAGCGGGTCACCCTGAAGAGGGAGGCCGGGCGATTATCTGATGACGCAATGAGGGTGGAGTAGTAATTAGACCTCACCACCCTCATCGCCACTAGGTAGGATCTAACATGTATCCTTACCTGTGTTCGGTCGGATTCGGTTCGGGTAACCCTCCAACTCCCAGAGGGATCAGAGGCCTGGTGAGTCTGCGGCAGAATTTGTTGCAGCCTTGCAACAAGCAGCTAGGTCCTGAGAATTCAAGGACTTGGAGGAGAGACTGAGAGATCGGCAGGTCTGTGGCCTGCGAAGCTGGGAATTGCAGAAGCTCTTTGCGAAGGAAGGCCTCATGTTCCAAGATGCCTTGAGGGAAGTTTCAGCTGAAGAGGCAGCAGGCGGAGCTGTGAAGGCCTTGCAGCTCGCCAAGCCCTCTCAAGTTCCAGTCACTGTCAATCAAGAGTTCGCTCAGAAGAATCCGAACTGGATCCAGAATCGGAAGTGGACTGGCTGCATCAGACTCCGGAGAGAAGGCCTCATGGAACGAAGGCCCAGCCAGCATCATCCCCTCAGTGCATCGGGTGTGGAGGCCGCCATCGCCGCGCAGACTGCCATTTCCGCTCTGCCATCTGCAGGGCCTGTGGGAGGCAAGGCCACATTGCCTCAGTCTGTTTGGGTTGCCAGAAGGAACGTTACCCAGGAGAATTGCCTCAGGGTCCTCAGCCAGAACAGGATGGGCTTCTGTGCATCATGTAGGAGCGTTTTTAGAACAGGGGTCCACAGGCCACTTAGGAAGAAGCTTCACATCGACGTGAAGTTGCAAGGGGTTTCCTTATTGATGGAGTTGGACACAGGGTCCACTCTATCAATCATCTCCCTAGACAACTTTAACAAGGTTTGCAGCAGAAGTGGCCTACGGGTTAAACTCATGCCGTCAAACCTCATACTCACAGATTTCCAAAATTGCAGAGTCAACGTGAGGGGGGAGGTCACACTCAAGGTACAGCGTAGGAATTTTGAGGGGCTACTAGATGTAGTTGTGGTTGGGGGAGACTGCATAAATCTCATTGGACTTGACTGGTTTGAGGCCCTGGGGATTCAGGTGACTGGAATAAACAGAGTGCAAACAACAGGCCTGACTGGGGCCTGCAAGGAGTTTTCAGATATGTTTAGTCTAGAACTTGGCTCCTACAAAGGCCCTCCTATTTCTCTGAGGCTAGACCCAGCCATAGCCCCCATTAGAATCAAACCACGCAGGGTGCCCTTTGCCTTAAAGGGTAAAATAGATGCAGAGCTGTTTAAACTGATTCAGCAGGGTATCTTAGAGCCTGTGGACAGTAGTCCATGGGAAACCCCCATAGTTACACCACTGAAGGCCAATGGTGAAGTCCGAATCTCTGTGGATTACAAGTGCACGCTTAACAAAGCACTGCAGCAGCATTCGTACCCAGTACCAGTGGTCAGCCACATTCTAGCCTCCCTCAAGGGGGGCCAGATCTTTGCTAAGCTTGACCTGGCTCAGGCCTATCAACAATTGCCAGTTGATGAGGCAACGGCTGAGGCCCAAACTATAGTGACTCACAGGGGGACATTCAAGGTAAAAAGATTGCAATTTGGAGTAAACGTGGCCCCTGGCATCTTCCAGAATGTAATGGAGCGAATGCTCCAAAATATCCCTGGTGTTTGCCCATACTTTGATCATGTCCTCATCGCTGGGGGCTCAGCTGACAATTTAGCTGAAAGGCTGAGAGCCGTTTTGCTACGTTTCCGCCAAGCGGGGTTGAAGCTTAAGCAAGACAAGTGCAAGATCGGGGTTAGCTCCACTGAGTTTCTAGGATTCCGCATTGATGCTCAGGGCATCCACCCTGCTGAATCCAAGCTGCAAGCAAGTCCCAAATCCAAGAGTGAACTTCAGGCCTTTCTGGGACTGTTAAACTTCTACCACTCATTTCTTCCCAACAAGGCTGCAATGGCCAAGCCGTTATACCGGCTCTTGGACAAACAGGCCCCTTGGCAGTGGACACAAGTACATGAAAAGAGTTTCAAAGAGGTCAAGGCCTTGCTCTCTTCAAATGCGGTCCTAGCGCATTTCAACGAGAAATTGCCGGTGTGCATCACCTGTGATGCGTCCCCTCATGGGATTGGGGCTGTGTTAAGTCACTTGAAGGCTGATGGGATGCAAGTCCCAATAGCATACTACTCTAGAACCCTATCATCAGCTGAACGCAATTATACACAGATAGATAGGGAAGCCTTAGCCATAGTGGCTGGCATAAAGAAGTTCCGTGACTTCGTATATGGCCGCCATTTCACGGTCTTTACAGACCATAAGCCACTGCTGGAGTTGTTCACAATGAACAAACAAACCCCACACATAATATCCCCACAAATGCTGAGATGGTCTATCTTCCTGTCTGCATATGACCATACACTGGTTCACAAGCCAGGCAAAGAAATGGGCCATGCAGATGGCCTCAGCAGGTTGCCATTACAGCAGATAGAGGCAGATCCAGCACCTACCAACTGCATCCTGTCTATTCAGGACTTGCCTGAACCTCCCCTCAGTGCTAGGGACGTGGCTGCAGAAACAGCCACTGATCACACGCTAACATGCATGCTGACCTGGGTGTTGTCTGGATGGCCTAACACATGTCCAGGCTCAGAATTCCAGAGCTTCTGGCAGAGGAAGCACGAGATTTCCACCTTCAAGGGGTGTGTCCTATGGGGTAGCTGGGTAGTAATCCCAACCTCATTGAGGACTAGAGTCCTGCAGTCTCTGCATGAGGGACATCCGGGAATAGTCCGGATGAAGGCCATCTTTGGTGGCCTGTGCTCAACAAAGACATCGAGGCCCAGGTCCACGGGTGCACTGTTTGTCAACAGTCAAGGCCAGAGATGCCCCAGGACCCAGTTCATACGTGGGAGGAGAGTCATACCTTATGGTCGAGGGTCCATATTGACTATGCTGGGCCCTTTCAGGGGCAATTCTTCTTAATCCTCATGGACAGCCATTCCAAGTGGCTAGAGGTCATGCCTGTCTCCTCCACTACCACTGCTAGGACCATCCAGGTGCTGAGAGGGATCTTTGCCACACATAGACTTCCAGATGTCCTTGTCTCCGACAACGGGCCCCAATTCACGTCATTTGAGTTCAAGGCATTCCTCCAGGCCAACATGATCTGGCATGCCACATCTGCACCGTTCCATCCAGCTTCCAATGGCTAGGCTGAACGGATGGTGCACACAACCAAGGATGCCTTAAAGAGGATCACTCACGGGAACTGGCATCACAGGTTAGCGGACTTTCTTCTTTGCCACCACACCACACCTTGCACAGCTACTGGAAAGAGCCCAGATGAACTCCGCTGGGGTCGCCGCCTCATCACGAAACTAGACAGGTTGCACCCAGACCAGGTGGCTTCACAGATGTCACAGCTGCGGGCACCTAGGAGACTACAGGTGGGCGATCCGGTCTGGGCAAGGAACTATGGACCAGGACATCTCTGGGTCACAGCAGTGGTATGCAAGGTCTCTGGGCCGCTGTTATACGAACTGGCCTTGGACAATGGTCGTGTGATCTGACATCACATTGACCAACTGCGCTGGAGGCTTCCCAGCAACTCTTCCGCTCCTGGCTCTGCTCTTGGGGGGAGGAGGACCACAATTACGATTGTGGACGACGGTCTCTCCAACATCCCCAGGCTTCAGCTATTGCTCCAAACAGGGAGTCCGCAGAAAGGGGGTTTGCCATGGAGGTGGCTCTGGCCTCTGGCACCTCCAGCACATACATGGGGGCCATGGGGTATTGGGGCACATCAGCCACACAGGCCACTCCAGCTGCTGGTCTAAGGCTCGAGGGACAGCGCTCCCAAGAGGAGTCCATTTTGGACTTGGGGAATTCCACCCCACCAGTGGACTTGGGGAATTCCACCCCCCCCCAAGGAACCCTGGCTTGGATTTAGTGGATCCAGCCAGTCAGCAGCTGGGTGGGTCCCCTGGGTCCTTGGGGCAATGAAGTCCTGGTCTGCCTAGCCTGGCAGGTGAGCTGGCAGGCCAGGCACACACCGGCCATGAGAAGATCAGGCCAGGCCAGAAGTCCTCCCAAATACTACAAGACTATGTACGGTCCTTGTCAGTTCATGGGCAGGCCTAGTAGTCTGAGTTAAGTAATGCAGCTCAAGAGGAGTGGGGAGCATGGCTGTAGCAGGACTGTAGTGTTGTGTATATATATAGATGCAATGTAAGCGATGTAATGGAGTGTTGGAGTACTTAAAATAATAAGTGTCCCTTATTATTTTAGCCAAGGGAGAAGGGTGTTATGTCCTGGGCCGGCAGGTGCAGGCTGCAGCGATTGCCCCGGGTAGACCATGTGGATGCCTGGGACAAGAAAGGCTGCTCCCAGCCTTGCGCATACGCGCACAGCAGGAAAAGATCCTTTGAAATGATTGGCATGGGGGGCTATAAAAGGGGGCTGCACCATTTTAAAACCTGTTCTGTTGGTGTTTGCAATAAAGGAGAACTATTGGAACTCATTGCTTCGTCTCGATACCTCTTCTTCTGAAACAGAACACTTTGTGATTTCTTTTTGCTGAGAAGTTGATTGTGTGTAGATCTGTCACAATTCAACAGATCATGAAAGTCTGGATTCTCTTTGTGCTGGCAGCGATTGCCTTTGCCTTGCATCCACAGGTAAGAAACTCCCATTGCTATTCCCTCTGCTTCTGATGGGAGAATGAGGAAAGTCCTTGGAATGAATGAGCAGCCAGTCATAACCAAATCAAAAATATATGGCATTTCTCTTTTAAGTCTTCCTGAGATGGGCTAACCTCTCTGAATGCTTCTAGGGTGGAGTGTGTGGCCACGCACAGGAAAATTCTGACAGAAAACTATGAAATATGGTGGGCTTCTAAAACAAAAATATTTTGAGCCATATACCATTGAAATAAACACTGTTGCTTACTTTATTTTCCTGTCTAGCACAAGAAGGTGGTGAAGATCATGGTGAGTATTTTATCCCATAAATTATTCTGGATTCTCTTCATGAAAGACCAGCAGGGGTGTAGAAAGAGAGCCTTCAAATCAACCCCAATCTATCACCCATTCCCTTTAAACAATCCATTTTAGATGGGGTGTCCTATATTTCAGGTCCCAATGGGTCCTTGATTCCTATATATATATAACAGTGGTTCTCAACCTTTTTAATGCCATGACCCCCAACCGGTCGTAAGTCGAGGACTTCCCCTGCCCGGGAGCACCACGCATGCGTGGTTCTGCCCCCTGCGCCGGCCGAGGCGTAGCTGGCAAGCAGCAGAGACGGAGCAGGCCGACCACCAGCTGGCCCAGCCCAAGGGAGGTAAGGCACCTGCCGGAAAAGGGGGGGAAAATGGCAGACAAAAAAAAATGGCAGACAGCCTTGCTTGGCGACCCCCATGAAATGGTCAATCGACCCCAAATGGGGTCCTGACCCACAGGTTGAGAATCGCTGATATATAACATACTACTTAAAATATATATTCCTCCTAGGCTAATATTATTTATTTCCTTAATTTCTATTTCTTTTTAACCATAATTAAGCATATATTTAATATTTAATCTTTAAACATTCCATTCAATACATCTAGTCATCTAATCCTTTAACTCTTATTCAAAACATTTTTTATAATTTTCTTAAATCAGTCACATTTAAGTATCTAAAACATTTCCTTTATTTAAATCATTTCTACTTTTTTATATTACTTATATCAAGAAAAGGAACACAAAAGAGAAAAAAGCATACTATATTGTTTAGAGAATTCATCCCTCTTAGAATAGTATATTCCAATTATTTTTTATTTCATTAACCATATTCAAACAAATGTTTCTTTTTTAAGTATTCTTTCTGATAAGTCCCATCATCTATTTTCCTGGTTTTCACCTTAATCTTTTTCCTTTGCCCAGTATCTTCCTTAATCAATCTATTTTGCTGAATCAAAAGATTGTTCCATATGTTTATAAATGTTACTGTAGATATAAAAAGTAAATCAGTATCTTTGTTAGGGGCATTTGCCCACTCCCTTTTATTGGGAATCTTTTTTCTTCTTTTTCTCTCTGCTTCTCTTGTCGCTTTTTGTCTCTCCAGTTCTGGTGTTTTTTCTGATATCTCTGTAGAATGTTTTATCCAGTCTTTTTTCTTGTCCTCAAATTTATTTTGTAGTGTTGAAATATAAGTTGTCTTTTCCAAATCTATTATTTCTTGTAAATTTTTTCCACTTGGATTACGACATACTCCTTTGTTTTGTAGAATTCCATCTTCAAGTCTCTATCCTCGAATTTATGTTCAGTCATCTGTTTTGTCCATTCCTTCTCTACTGTATTTTCTTGAGGGGTTTTTTTGGTATAAAATTGAATTGGAGATGAATTGATTTATATTTTCAAAATTATTCTGAATTTCTTTGTGATTTGAGATCATTGTTCTTTGAATTAGTTGCAGCTTAATATATATATCTTCTTGAAAAATATTCATTTTTTCTTGATAAGTATTTCCTATAAATCTCTGATTTTCCATGATGACCAAAAGTCCAGATTCCCCCCCCCTGGAAATAACTTTGGAGTCAGAATTGAATAAATACTTATAGTCCAGAGAATTTAAAAAAAATAGTTCTTTTTTTGTTTTGTTTTTGTTCCCTCAGGTTTGTAAGTCTCACTTTATCTACACAGCTGTTCTTTATTTGTTAAAGCTTTGACGGTCACAGGCAAAGATTAGTTTTCCCCCCAGATTTTACCATGACTGTCCTAATCCTCATCCACCAGTAGGTGTCAGCACTGGTTCATTTTTCAGATTTTATTCCTCCATGAAAGGTTAAATTCACAGCTTCGGGTAGCAAAAAGGGTGGGGGAAAAAAACTCCTTCCTTCACTCTCGGAGGGTTGGTTTTTTTTTGCTTCTTGGGAGTTTCTCCCCTTCAGGAAAGTAGATAGGATGGAGAAAATCAATGTTCTTACCCAGATTCAAGCACACTATTTACGATCAGCTTAAAATAGTGCTTTTGACTTCCGTTGCTTACAGCTTGGGCTAGACTTTCTCCTGTTGGTTTCTGGAAGGCTTCTCCTGGACTGATCGGGTCGACCATGCCATCTCTTCTAGGTCTCTGGGACTTCCTTCCTTCATTGCCACCTTTCTGAGGCGGCTTTTGGCCCATTTAGGGTCCCCTAACAGGAAGAATCTCAGCTGGAGGGCTCGGAGTCCCGAATCCCTCAACTGCTTCACTTTGTGCAAGAACTGGAAGTCCCCTCAATGTGACTTCTAGATGATGGGAACTGTAGTTCAATAGCATATCCATTCCTGAATATCATTACACACATACACACACACACACATGTAAAATGAAATGACAAACACAAATAAACCAAAAAAGGACAAGAGATAAAAATGAATAGACTCAAATAAACAAAATGAAACAAACACTACCACTATATTAAAATTATTAATAATTACCATGTTACTAATGAATGTCATATAATACTATGATATGAATCTCTTGATTCCATCCTTTTACCACTATCAAAACATCCTTCTGCATTATTGCAATGGATATTAATACATTCTTCAAAACACTGCCAGTTTCCCTTTCAGCCCATCAGATTCATCAGAAAGGAATGGGCTCAGTTTGGGCATCACTTCACCCATCAATATTAGATGCATTTCTGCTCATTCTTTCATCCTGTGTTCTTGGGATGTAGGAAGGGTGTACAGGTGAAATATTGGACTGTTGTTTTTTCAGCCATGATACAGTGAAGAATGACATCCTAAGTTGCATTAACAGATGGATTCAATCAAGATCACGTGAGCTACTAATGCCACTGTATAAAGCTTTAGTAAGACCATACCTAGAGTACTGCAACCAATTTTGGTCTCCACACTATAAAAAAAGATGTTGAGACTCTAGAAAAAGTGCAGAGAAGAGCAATAAAGATGACTAGGGAATAGAGGCTAAAACACATGAAGTATGGTTATAGGAACTGGGCATGGCTAGTCTAGTGAAGAGAAGGACCAGAGGAGACATGATAGCGGTGTTCCAATATTTGAGGGGCTGTCGCAGAGAGGAGGAGGTCAACCTATTTTCCAAAGCATCTGAAGGCCAAGCAAGGAATAACGGATGGAAACTGATCAAGGAGAGATTCAACCTGGAAATAAGGAGAAATTTCTTGACAGTGAGAACAATCAACCAATGGAACAGATTGCCTTCAGATGTTGTTGATGCTTCAGCACTGGAGGCTTTCAAGATACACTGAAGAATGACATCCCTTTTTTCTTCAAAATAATGTTACTGATTCATTGAATGTGGTGATAAAGGCTGAAATAGTCCTAGGTAAGGGTGACAAGCACCATCTCATTTTTTCCCCTTTGAACAGGTCTGCTTCAAAAACTCATGGTTATGGGTAAGTACAGTATGTCAGAGTACAATATGTTTATTTACCTGCACAATCTTCTGGGAGGTGAGAGGCAGAGGGTGTGTTTCTAATACTGTTTTAGAGCTTTATCCCTTTTGTGTTTCTCTTTTTTTGCCTGAATTAATCAAAGTGATCCTCTCTAGAGCATTGCCTCTCCTACAGTCACTCCCTCCACAATCAGCTCATACCTTCCTTTCTTTCCTTACATGTTTCATGACTGTAGGTGGGCCCTTTTAAATTCATATAATCCGCAGAGGGGGGCTCTAAACTGAACCTTTAGATTTCGGGTGAATAGTAATATTAATAGTGATATTAATAGTCTTCTAGAAAGCCAGCAGGGTGGGAACAGTTCTCACCTCTGGAGGTAAGAGTGTTCCACAAGGATGGGGCCACAGTGGAAAATGTTCTTTTCTTTGACCCCACCTGCCGGAATTTCTTAGCAATCAGGATCCGTAGCAGGCCTCCTCCACTTGTATGAGTGGCAAAGGCTATTCCCATTGGGGAGAGATGGCTCCTTGGATCCTCTGGACCCATTCCATATAGGGCTTTATATGTAACAAATAACATCTTCAATTGGAAGCAAAGTGTAACCAATGCAGCTCATGTTGGTTATATGTGCAACCCCAGGGCCTCCCAAAATTATATATGTGACTGCATTCTGCACCAGCTGTAACTTCTGAATACTCTTCAAGGGTAGCCCTATGTTGGCTGCATTGCAGTAACCCAGCCAAGAGATGACTACAGTATTAGTGACCATGCTCAAGGCCTCAAGATCCAGGTAAGGGTGCAACTGGTGTACAACACAAAGTTGCACAAAGGCCCTTCTAGCCACAACTGCTACCTGCTCTTTGAGCAGTAATTATGAATACAGGAAGACCCCTAAGTTGCAAACGCATCCAGAACTCATGATGATAAACAACTGTACCCTGAGGTTCCCTACACCCACAGCTACTCCATTTTGCCTGGGTTCAGCTGAAGCCTGTTGTCCCCCAACCAGACACCTACAACCTCCAGTTACTGAGAACGGGCAGCCACATCACTAGGATGGAGATATAAAGCTGAGTATCATCAGTATATTAATGATATCTCAACCTACAGTGTCAGTTGATCTCACCCAATGGTTTATGTGGATGTTAAAAAGGAGAGGAAAAAGTACTGAGGCCTGTGACATCCCACAAAGAAGAGGCCATGGACTGGACATATTGCTTCCTATTAACACTGATTGTGTTGGGCCTTGGAGAAAGAAGCTGACCCAGTGCAACCCTCTGCTACCCAGCCTCAAACCCCATAGCCAGCCCACATGGATAATGTTATGTTCTGGGCCTGCTGAGTGACTCAGCAGGCACAGGAAGCTGCAGAAGAGCCCCGGGCAAACCACGTGGTTGCCCGGGACCAGATAGGCTGTCTCCAGCCTTGCGCGCATGCGCAAGGTGGGAGAAATGCCTTGCAACGATTGGCTCACACTGTCCTTGCAGATGGGGTATAAGAGGACTCCACGCCATTTTGTTTTTAGTTCTGTTGGTGTTTCAATAAAGGAAGATTGTTTGTTACTCCTGCTTCACCTCAATGCCTTTCCTTTGGAAACAGAACATTGGCTATGAGGGTGGGATCTGCTGCAAAGAAAACAACAAAAGAAGATAGGCTGACTCACCACGGGAGGCCTGAAGCGCTGGGAAGTTCGACGTCTGGAGATTGCGACTCTGCCTGCCAGTATGAGAACGCTGGAGGAGAGCTCGGCAAGAGGGACCCCTTCTCAACTTTTGCAGCAAGAGGCATTGACAAAGCTCCAGGGCTGTAATGATGTCCAAACTAGGCCGTCTGTCTGAATTTGACACAGCTCATCCAGAACGCTGGAGTACTTACGTGGCCCAGGTGGAGAACTACTTTCGGGTAAACCAAATCCGAGAAGACGGCCTCAAAGCTGCTACTTTACTGTGTGTCTGTGGGCAAGAGACTTTCGATATTGCAGAGAATCTGGTTGTCCCAGCACCACTTGAATCAATTGCTTATGCTGAGCTGAAGAGGATGCTGTGAGAACACTTCGAACCCAAGCTCTCAGTGATTGCATGGCAACACGCATTCAAGCAGAGGATCAGAGGCCTGGTGAGTCTGCTGCGGACTTTGTTGCTGCATTACGACAAGCAGCTAGGCCATGCGAATTCAAGGACCTGGAAGAGAGGCTCCAGGATCGTTTAGTTTGTGGACTGAGAAGTTGTGAGCTGCAACAGAAGCTCTTCACAAAGGAAGACGTTTCCTTCCAAGATGCTTTGAGGGAAATTGCAGCCGAAGAAGCAGCAGGCAGAGCTGTGAAGGCCTTGCGGCTCATCAAGAACCCTCCAACTTCGACTGCCATCCATCAAGAGGTCGCTCAAGAAGTATCCGAACAGGATCCAGAGATGGAGGTGGACCGACTTCAGCAGCCAGCAGAGAGAAGGCCTCAAGAGCGAAACAGCCAGGCAACCTCATTCCCTCGGTGTTTCGGATGTGGAGGACACCACAAGCGCTCCGACTGCCATTTCCGCTCTGCCATTTGCTGGGCATGTGGCAGGCAAGGCCACATTGCCTCCATCTGTTTGGGTCGCCAGAAGGACCGGTCTTTGGAAGAATTGCCTCAGAAAGGTACCAGGGTCCCCAGTCGGAAAAGGATGGTTTTTTGCGCGTCCTGTAGAAGCATTTTTAAAACCGGGACCCACAGGCTGCTTAGGAAGAAGCTTCACATTGATGTGAAGTTGCAAGGGGTTCCCTTATTGATGGAGTTAGACACAGAGTCCGCTTTATCGATCATTTCTCTAGACACTTTTAAAAAGGTTTGCAGTAGAAGCGGCCTACGAGTTAAACTCGGGCCGTCGAATCTAATCCTTACTGACTTCCAGAATTGCTGAGTCAGCGTGAAGGGGGAGGCCACGCTCAAGGTGCAGCATGGGAATTTTGAAGGGCTGCTAGATGTGGTGGTAGTTAGGGGTGATCACACAAGTCTTATTGGACTCGATTGATTCGAGGCCCTTGGGATTCAAGTGACTGGGCTTCACAGTTTGCAAACGACAGGCCTTGCAGAAGTTTGCAAGGAGTTTGCTGATGTGTTGAGTTCAGAGCTTGGCTCGTACAAGGGGCCTCCCATTACTTTACGTTTAGACCCAGCCATCACACCCATTAGGATTAAGCCCAGAAGTGTGCCTTTTGCATTGAAAAACAAGATTGATGCAGAGCTGGACAAGCTGCTCCAGCAGGGCATCTTAGAACCTGTGGACAGCAGTCCATGGGAAACCCTCATAGTCACGCCACTGAAAGCCAATGGCGAAGTCCAAATTTGTGCGGACTATAAGTGTACACTTAACAAAGCATTGCAGCAGCACTCATACCCGGAGCCTGTGGTGAGCCACATTCTGGCTTTCCTCAAAGGGGGCCAAGTTTTTGCTAAACTTGACTTAGCCCAGGCCTATCAACAATTACCAGTTGATGAGGCAACAGCAGAGGCTCAAACAATTGTAACGCACCAGGGAGCATTTAAAGTAAAAAGGCTGCAGTTTGGGGTTAACATAGCCCCTGGCATCTTCCAAAGTGTGATGGAGTGAATGCTCGCAATATTCCAGGCATTTGCCCGTACTTTGATTATGTCTTCATTGCTGGGGAATCATCTGACATTGCTGCGTTTCCGCCAAGTGGGGCTCAAGCTAAAGCAAGACAAATGTAAAATTGGGGTTACCTCCACAGAGTTTATGGGGTTCCGTATTGATGCTGAAGGCATCCATCCTGCTGAATCCAAGCTTAAAGCAATTCAGCAGGCCCCAAGTCCCAAGTCCAAAAGCGAACTTCAGGCTTTTCTGGGACTGTTAAACTTTTACCATTCATTCCTACCTCACAAGGCTGCAGTGGCTGAGCCGTTACACCGGCTCCTAGATAAACAGGCTCCATGGCAGTGGACATAAGTCCACAAAAGGAGTTTTGCAGAGGTCAAGGCCTTGCTGTCTTCAAATGCGGTTCTAGCGCATTTCAATGAGCAGTTGCCTGTATGCATAGCCTGTGATGCATCCCCTTATGGGATTGGGGCTGTGTTAAGCCACTTGAAGGCTGATGGGACACAAGTCCCTGTAGCCTATTATTCCAGGACCCTATCATATGCTGAACGTAATTACGTGCAGATAGATAGGGAGGCATTGGCCATAGTGGCTGGCATAAAAAAGTTCCATGTCTTTTTGTATGGCCGTCATTTCACGGTCTTTACAGACCATAAGCCACTGCTGGGTTTGTTTACAACCAACAAGCAAACCCCACATATAATCTCTCCTAGGATGCCATCTTTGGTGGCCTGGGCTCGATAAAGAGATCGAGGCCCAGGTCCACGGGTGCACTGTTTGCCAACAGTCCAGGCCTGAAATGCCTCAGGCCCCTGTACATAGGTGGGAGGAGACACATGCCCCTTGGTTGAGGGTTCATATTGACTACGCTGGGCACTTTCAGGGGCAATTCTTTCTTCTCCTCGTGGATAGCCATTCCAAGTGGCTAGAGGTCGTTCCACTCTCCTCCACTACTTTTTAAAATCACAGTCAATAGGTTTTTATCATCCACGAAGGTCAGTTATGGCTTTTTTAGTTATAATCTTTGCTTATTGTGGCTGGCCCAGAATGTTTTGTTTAGCTCTTTTTAAAGATCAAAGAAATAGGTTATCTCATTCTGCGCATCCTGCCAATATTTATAACAAAGCAGCTAAAGTTATCTATTCTCTTCCACCACTAGATGTCAGCAACAGTATGTTTTTCCCCCTTAATAGTTTAATTTGCCGCTTCCTTCTGTGGGAGGATGAGGCAAAGCTCCCCCTCCTTTTCATTTTTGGAGGCTTTTTTGCTTCTTGGGGTATCTTTTCCAAAAGTTCAGGATATAGAGTAGGAGAGAGAATATCAAATTTCACACTCAGTTTCAGCATGCTGTTCACCGATGTTCTGGTGAGTACTTGTGGACTTCGGCTGCAAGTANAATTTGCCGCTTCCTTCTGTGGGAGGATGAGGCAAAGCTCCCCCTCCTTTTCATTTTTGGAGGCTTTTTTGCTTCTTGGGGTATCTTTTCCAAAAGTTCAGGATATAGAGTAGGAGAGAGAATATCAAATTTCACACTCAGTTTCAGCATGCTGTTCACCGATGTTCTGGTGAGTACTTGTGGACTTCGGCTGCAAGTAGCTTGGGTTGGTTACCAAGGTGGTGGCCAGCCTTTCTCCTGTCGGGTTAGAGGGAATTTCCCAAACGGGATGACTGCCATTGTTCCCGAATCGCTGGTGTACCCCTCTTTCTTCGCCGTCTCTTTGGGGCGGCTTAGAACCATTTAGGGTCCCCTGGCAGGGCGAAAAGAGCTGCGGGAAGCAGAGTTTTCGCAATCCCGTGACCATGCACTACCGGCAAAACCAGAAGTCCCAAGTCTACCTTAAATTCTTACTTATCACCTCCTGGAATAAACACTTGAGTTTCAATACATCTTTAAGTCCCATTGCAGAGAAGAGGTCATAATAGGTGCCTATCTGAATTTTTATTTAATAAATAAAATATGAACACCCTGTGACCTCAGACCACTTTCCTGGAAAAGAATTACCTTGATTTGGATAAAGCCTTCCTTTCCTTTGGCAGCTTCCCTGAGATATGAGGAAGGAGACAAACCTGAGCATAAGACGACGTATGCGGATCTTTCCCCTGGTGACGCTGATGAGAATCAAGATAATCATAATTCTCATATATGAATAATTTGCCTAACATGAATGATAACTTATTACAGTGGAAGATATAATCAATAAATCTGATAAAAAAGTACCTGCTTGCCTTCGACAACTGGGGTGAGGTAAACATTAAGGTGCTGGAACCAACGAAAAAGCTAGGCGTTCCTTTAGAACAGAAACTTTGTATATGATGACTTTGTATCATATCTCAGAAAATATGCTTTTGATGTAAGCATTATGTCTAAAGCAAAGAAGGAATCAGAGGGTGGGGGAGAATTTAAAAATTACAAGAAGGTGGATTCTCTATTTTTACACAATGTATATCCTCTCTGGTATTTTTCAAGACTACATTTGTTTCCTTTCAACATTTGTTTTCTGGTTGGATATAATAAGCCCAGCAGCCAACTGTCACTAACCGGAATGTTTACTCTGTTGCTTGGTAAGTAACCAAACAGAATTTCTCTGCTCTTGTGTCCTTTCTAATGTTCTTGGGGGGGGGGGGGGCTTGGAAGCCTTATGGTATCCTCCTCTGACAGCTTCAGCTGCTCAGGTGGTGTTTCTCATTGATCAGCCTCAGGTGATACCTGGCTTTGTTCTTCGTAAGGCTGATATTCCACAGGCTTAGCAGGAGCTGATTCTTCAGGTTCCAACTCAGATTCTAACCCATAGGCCATGACAAGTCAAAACAGAAATGTGAAAGGAGCCAGAGATGAATAATTCAACCCTGAATTATACCATAGAAGGATAATCCTGATAAAGTCATGTCCTCCAAGTGACAGCATCCAGGTTACCGGTGGAATTTTCTGTGGCTGGAGAAATAAGGAAAAAAGAAAAGCTGCTTATTTGGTTCCTAAAGTCAAACAGAAGTATTTGCTTTCGGGGTTATTCCTATTGCTCCCTCCTGAATAAATATCACTACTCTTCTCATAAGTTATAAAAACTTATTAAGCTTTAATTATGAAATGAGGAAGGATCATGTTGTGTTCTTTGTATTCCCCCCCCCTTAATCCCCTATGCATATCCTGATCACCCATTAAGGGTGATTGCCTTTCACCATTGATCGCCCATTAAGGGTGATTGCCCTTCACCATTGATCGCCCATTAAGGGTGATTGCCCTTCTCCATCTGCATACAGTTTCATGCCCGTTGCTGGTTGGCTAACTAGCAACAGG
>NW_015390203.1:40494-43444 GCF_001527695.2 Protobothrops mucrosquamatus
CATGCCCGTTGCTGGTTGGCTAACTAGCAACAGGGTCTTGCCAGCCAATGGAATTGTGTGATTACAAGCCAGGGGAATCCCATAAAAGAGGGCTCCCCTGGCCCAGAGAGCCAGTCCGGATTTACTTTATGCCTTGCCAATAAACCAAGAGCTGACTGTCACTCGACTCGTGTCTTACTGCCTGCGCGATCTAACAGATCAGTTCATAGGTAATGGCTGCAGGGGACAGAAAAACTACTTAATGAGATGAAGAGGAATGACACAACCACTCTGGGATCCCACTGAAACTCTTCTTGCCAAGGATGCTTTCCTCTGCCAAAGCCTTGCAAGCCCTTTGCCCTTTCACCTCCAGCATAGAATCTGGGGAGAGTCTTCCAATGGTTAGAGATAATGTCTCTTTTGAAAGGAAGAAAACGGTTGAAATGTTAAAGTGCAATGAAGCAAAGCTTCTGTTAGAGATGCTGCAGGGGGTCTAAATGACCTCTAAGCATGAGAAAACCATTATAATTGTCTCATTGTATGATTCTATACCTCAACAATCCAAAATTCAACAATCAATTGAATCCAACAGAGAACAATCCTCTACATCAGGGGTGTCAAACTTGCTGCATCACGTGATGTGTCACGATGTATTGTGACTTTTTTCCCATTGTCGGAGCTGAGGTGGGCATGGTTTCGGTATGATGCATCCGGTCTGTGGGCCAGCATTTTGACATCCCTGCTCTGCATAATTCCTGTAGTCTGGCATCTTCTTCTGTAATTGAAATCTTAAGATGTGAATTTAGCCTCTGATTGGATCTATTGCTATTTTACTTGTTGTCACAAGATGGTATGAATACTATTACAGTGACCACCCCCAATCACATTCAGTCTCAATGGCTCAATCTGAATGGAAATATATAGAAGTAAGATGCTTGCAGAAATCTCCAAGTAGCTTTCATAGTTCATCTTTGCTGTCTGTTGGCTTTTATTTTAGTTGAAAATCTACACACAAAAAGTAAACCTGATTACAAAAAAAAAACAACAACAACCCTGGAGAAAAAAATCTTTGAAGATTTAAACTAATTCAGAAATTTATCTGGCAAGGAAAGAAAGCTAGAATTAAATTGAAAACGTTACAAGAAGCCAAGGGAAATGGAGGTTTTGGCTTGCCAGAATGGGTTTTATATTACCAAGCATCAGTGCTAACGTGGATAAAAGAATGGATAACTCTTAAAAATAAAAGCTTGCTGTACTTGGAGGGCCATGACTTACAACTTGATTGGCATGCTTTTTATGGTGTAGAAAAAATAAAATACATAAATATTTCCAAAACCACTATATTAGAAATGCACTATTATTAACATGGGAAAAAATAAAATGTAAAATGTATTTGAAAATTCCAGCATGGCTTTCAACAATGGAAGCATTTGTACATCCAAATCTAGTCAGTCTCAATAAAATATGGACATACAAAGATATTCTAAATTCTGAAAGGAACTTAAAATCCAGGCAAGAGATGGAAAATCAGGGCATCGATTTAACATGGTGGTCACATTTACAAATGCAAGTCAGATATGACAAAGATATTAAACAGTATGGATTTTATAAAGAGTAGACTATGTTTGATCAGACAATACTGACTTCTGATGAAAAGTTAATTAAAAAATGTACAATTTCTTATTAACTCTCAAAATGGAAGATGAACAAGTAAAAGAGACAATGATAGTATGGGCAAAGAATTTTGGATATAATATAGACTTAGAAAAGTGGCAAAGTTTGTGAGAAAGAAACTATAAATTGACAATGTCAGCTTCATATAAAGAAAATTTATACAAAATGTTCTATAGATGGCACTTGCAATCAACAAGATTAGCAAAAATGTTTAAAAATATGTCAGAGAAATGTTGGAAATGTAAATACAAACCAGGTACTTATTATCATATGTGGTGGACATGTTTTAAAGTAGACATGTCAAACTCGTGACATCACGTGACATCACACAACGTATCGGGACTGCTAAAGGGAGCGATTTTATTCATCTGCAAACTTCACATATGTTGCACAAATTAATTTAAAATTTCACATAAAACAGTCTGCTTGCATCTTTGACTCACAGAGTTTCAATATTCTAATAAATATTCAGTACATTAATAAATTCAAAATTCTTATTAAAGCAAGAAGGGCAACTTAAAGTTCCAATGGTGCCCTCAACCAAGGACATTCTTCTTAAGCTTTCACTTTTTGAAAAAAAACGGTATCTGTTTCTCAATATTTTGAAGAGTTAGGGGTTTTTTTATTTAAAAAAATGTATGTATGCCATTAAAAGCAGAACTACAATGCTAAATCTGAAAACCTTTGAAAAGAAAAAGAAACTCAACAGTCATAAGGCTGTCACATCATTGAGCATAATTACCCTACTTTAGTTTTTGGAATTGTTTTATCCAGCATGATTTTAGCATTACAAGTTTCATCAATCTCTAATCAATCACCAGGAAGGAAAAAAAGGCCTCTCTGGTACCCAAGAGAAATAGTAAAGTTTTAGCCCAGATGGTGAAGATGTTTGGGTGATGATTGGCCAACTTACGGCATCTGAGGTAGATCAGAGAAAAGAAGGAGGTGGATCACACAGACCCTTCTCCTCTACTACAGTAAATGGTTCCCTTTTAGCTCTGCCCCCTGAGGGTATCAGGAGCAGAGGAAGAACAGTTGTGAGCAAGGATCCAGGAGGATTTCAATCTGTCAGTTTCAGCCTACAGGCATCAGTGGAACTATTTCCCCAAGTTCACAAAAATCCCAAATGCTTCTGCTGAGTTCGCTTTTGTTTTGCTCAAAAGAATTTCTGAAAATTCTGTGGTGTGAAAATTACTCCAATATGTAGAAGCAATGTTGAAATTCTTTTGTAGAAGTAGGCCTCAACTTCTGCCCACTTCTGGTACCCAAGAGAAATAGTAAAGTTTTAGCCCAGATG
>NW_015390203.1:45302-65501 GCF_001527695.2 Protobothrops mucrosquamatus
AAAAATAATTCCAAATGATATGCTCCATCTCTCATAAAAATTCAACTTCACATCTTTGCTCACACCAAGAGCTGGACAGTATAAAATCAGCAACAGAGCAGAATTAGAAACAATCCCATTTCAGCCCTCACATAAACAGCTTTTCATCTTTCTTGATAAAATATATATCTTGCTTGCAGCCAACCTTTCCTTCTTGCGTTTCAACCCACGTTAGTAATATTTGTCAATACCAATGATTCTAGCACAGGGGTATCAAACTCAATTTCATTGAGGGCCGCATCAGCATTGCGGTTGCCTTCGGGGGGGGCGGGTGTGTGTGGCCAGGGTGGGTGTGGCCTACTGGGTGGGCGTGGATGGAGTGGGTGTGGCCTACTGGGTGGGCATGGCCAGCTCTACATCGTTCGCATCAAGGGTGCCTGTGGGGGCCTGGGCAGGAATGGGACAGATCTGAGGGTCTCTGGCAGAAGGGGGTGGGACTGGGGCAAGTGCCAAGGCATGGTCCATGTCTTCATTCCTCACAAAGGGTGACACTTCCCCAGCATGCACCCAGAGGGCGGGGCCGACACAGCAGGTGCTGGTTCCTCGCTATTTCTAGATGGCCTTTTGGAGCTAAGACTGAATGCGTTTCAGCATAGATGGCCATCACAAAATTGTACATTAGCTCCTGGCCAGCCTGGGCCAGGGCCAAGGCAGTGGGGGCCATTCTCTCACTGTTTCCAGGATGGCTTTGCGGGCCACATGAAACCACTTTGCGGGCCGCATCCGGCCCCTGGGCCTTGTGTTTGACATGTCTGTTCTAGCAGGAAGAGCCTTATGATTAAGAATTTTTCACACATTAGGCAAAGGCCACCTATAGTTGAAACAACAGGCCCTGGTCCAGCTAATAAAATCTTTTCATAATTTAAAGTTTGGCCAGAGATCCTTAAAATAGACATGAGGTTGCAGAAGCATTCCCAGCTCAACTCTCTTAAGGCTCTGAGGAACACCAACATACTCCAGATATTGTATTGCATACAGGAAAAGACCCACCAAAGACATACAGAGAGCCTCTCATATTTTTCTAATGTGAATTGTGAAAAAAACAATGAATATTCAAAGATTGATTCATTCATGTGTTCTAGATAGTCAAGTCCTGTGCTTCTTGATCCTTTCAGCATAGGTTGCATTAAAGCAAATTGTTCCTCAAAATCCCTTGTTTGCTCGCCTTTCTTTGTATCCAGTATTTTTGTTTCACTTCTTGAAGTGAAAGTATTAAATTCCCTATTGATTATTAGTTCTTCCTTCATTGCTTTATAAGATAATTTGAAGTTTCCTTTGATAAATTAATGATAAATTGTCAGTTGATTGCCTTGCATTTCTGTCATGTAAAAAACACTTCGTGTTTCATTTTTCAAACCTGTTCATTAATCAAAGTGTGGAACCTCAAGAGAAATAGTTCTGTGGAGCGTCCTAGTTCGTAACAGTTTCCAGTTACATTAGATAAATAAAATACTTGATAGTTGAACTGAAAAGAAATCAAAGAACCCCAAAAACAACAATAAATGTGGATTTCAAATCAAACTTGAGTTGTACTCACAGATATAATAGAGAGACAAAAGCAATCACCTAATGAATTCAAAGGTGATAACAAGAATAAATGAACAAGTGTGTCCAATACAGAAATCCCCAGCAGCCCTGATACTGACTATTATTTTTCCTTACCCACCAGCTGAATATCCCACATGAGAATCATGACTGAATTGAATGTGAGATAATTTAACAACAATCAAGAAACAGCATGAGAATACATCTCTCTTAGTAACTTTAGACCTGATGAAAGAGAGGTCAGGCACCCACGCTAAAAAAAACCAACCACACTGAAAGTTAAACTTTGAAGGTGGCAGCCATTAGTCTGTTTCTTAATCTCTCAGTCAGATGACTCATAACTCTACCCTTAAAACAGTAGCATGGTGTCTCCAAATAAATCATTACAGTAGAACAAAGAAATGTTCTATTTAAACTTGCTTTCGTATTTAACATTATAATCTGCGTATATTATGTTAGGTACACTTAAGGCGACCAATTGTCCTCCTTTAGGGAGGACAGTCCTTCTTTTGTAAGTTCTGTCCTCTCTCGAAAAGTGTCCTCCTACATGTCCTCCTTTTTGATATTTGAAGACTAATCTGTAAATCTCCATATTTGATCAATGCCGATCTGATCCGTTGCGTGTGATGTGACGTATTTGTATTTGACATGATGATTCGTCAAGGCTCGGTACAGTGCGGTGAGACGCAATTATGAGACGCATACACTCCGCACAGGAAAATTGAAAGAGTGTGCCGCACGCAAGTGGCTTTGTTTACTTCTTACCGAAACACGGCACACACGCACACATTAGACTCACTTTTTTTTCTTCAATTTATTTGTGTCCTCCTTCTCATTGTAAAAAAGTTGGTCACCTTAGTACACTTTAGATATTGATTTAATTGTAGGATTATTTACAGCTGTGCCAATGTTCTGTCAATAACCGCAGATACCTCTAGAATTTATGTCTTTAGTGAAATGCAGCAGGTTCATGAATATGTACAGTTGCCCATGTTTCATTTTAAAGACTATTATTCCAATGTCTTCATATACTGAATGATACCATAACTCTGTTCTGGTTATCTTTGATCCTTATCAGTTGCAAAGGGATGCTTCCCTAAATTTTGGATCTCTACAAAATGTAGACATGCTTAGACTCATTTTAATCAACATTCTACATGTGATCAGTTTAATCTTCTGACCTTTGTTCTTGGCTTCTTGGGGTGCTAAAGACCCCCCAAGGATACTGATAGCTGCAGAAATAACAAGAAATGCATTCCTCTCCAAGTGATAGTGTTTCCTAGGGGAGGGTTCCACCTGCTGAAGTGAGAAGACTGCAATGCAGAGAATACTTGGACATCAACATTTTTTTTAAGAAAAATGAGTTATTGGGCATTTGCCGACAATGTGGTATTGATACTGGAGGATGCATTTAAGGGAGTAAAACTAATAATAAAAAAAACATAAAGAACTGGGTGCTGTAGCTGGATTTAAGATTAAAAAACAGAAGAACATTTTAAATAAAAATAGGGGGCAAAATGACCAGCTACTATTGATGAATATAACATGGTTTAGAGTTGAGAAAATTTAGGGGTTACCCTACTGTATGCTTTACCCAAAACATTTGTGAAAATGTGGAATGAAATTTAAAAAGTCTTTCAAACTGCAATAAGCTAACCTGTTTCTGATGGGGAGATTTAAATTTAAAATGGGTAAGAAACTATATCATTTTGAACATGATAAACTACCTTTGAAATGGAACTGTTTACAAATAGTGAACACCTTACCACTAAATTTTTTGTTAGAAATGAAAGGGGAATTAGTTAAAATTGTATGATAAGTTGGGCAAAAAAATTAAATGTAACATACAAATTGATCAATGGAAAAACATATGGAGTTTGCATTATGTTATAGCTTAAATAGAACTTCCCAAAATGATGTATAAATGATACGTATCCCCAGATAAATCAGCTAAAATGTATAAAGGATCTCCAAATAGTTCCTGGAAGTTTAAACTTGTAATAGGAATCTTTTATCACTTTTGGTGGACTTGCAAAAGAGTTAAGCAATACTGGATTGAAATTAATAATGTAGTTCAAAACTTCCTGAAAATTAATATACAATTCAGATCATACATTTTTTTTGTCAGGATTTATGGATAAAATCTTGGAAAAATCACATGGTGTTTTATTGCTACATATTATAACAGCATCATGGCTTTTATATGGTCAGCGTTGGAAAGAATCTGCAATACCTTCAGTAAAGGAATTTTTAGTAAAGATGACAGAGCTAGCACAATGGCTAAGTTAATGGTCTTTCTCAGAGAAAGACCACTGAAGAAACTCATGTACAATTGGAAGCCGTTTGTTGATTTTTTGCAGGAAATGGTGGGAAAATATCAAATTTTGACATATGGATTTGATGATTCTTAAAATTCAAAAAGAAAAAAAAGGACAAATGTTCATTGTTCCTTTTTGGGGGGGGGAATGGACATTATATTACAATGTTAAACTAAGAGTTGAATATAAGTGTTCTTTATATCCTTGGAAGAAAAAGTCAGAAGTCATTCTTTCTGTCTGTCTGTCTGTCACTGTAAAGATTTGTATGTATGTGTATTTTCCTTTTGTTTTCTTTATACCTTTTTTGGACATCTGTCCCTATTCTCTCTATTCATTTTTTTTCTTGATTGTTAGACTGTTGTTTTTAATGTGTACATTTTGTAAAATTTAATAAAACTTTTTATAAACAACAAATAAATCTTATTTTGTTGACTCCTAGAAACAACTTATTTGACATACCAATAAAGGAGAATATTTGTAGCTCAGGGTTGAAATGAAGTACTAGACCTGATGATGTTACCTAATTTGGGTAATGAAACACCTGCAAGAAAACAACCAAGTTCAGATCAAGGGCTCCTTATTTGACATAATGTACTATATCTTTGTATCCACATATTGATTTAGGAAAGTGGGCATGCATTTACTAATCTGTTTATGGATCGATCATCACTCTGGTCCTCCCAGGACTTTTCACTGGTGCTCCATGTGCTATAGTAAAAATGGAAAGGTAGAATATGGCATTTAGGGAGCTCCTTGGACCAAGTGGTTTTTCTCACTCATAAAGCTGAATTCTTACTTCTTACTTCAATATCCATCATCTCTTCTCGGTGATATTTAGCAACCTTGGAGAGCTACACATCTTCATAGCTGTCCTAAAACTAATCTGAAGAAAATCAAAGAATAGTGTAAATATTTCTTCCTTCCTTTCTTGATTCAGGGGACCCCTGATGAGAAATATAAAATTGTTTCCTCCAGGTACAAAAAAGAGCACTGAGGAACAGGAAACACACTGAATTTTGGTAGTAAAATACTTTTAAGAAAGATTAGTCAGTTTCTTTTTTGGTTTTGTTCTCTTTCTTTCAGGAAATAGATGAAGATGCTCAAAGGAAATGATTATCTTATCTAAACTTATATCATGAGGTTTTACAGCTTCTTCCTATAAAACACTAGGAGGACTGGAGGAAGAAGGCTCTCATAGGAATCCCACATTTCTTCCATTTCCCATACACACCAGATCATTTTGTGCTGAATCGCCCATCCACCATCAATAATGAGGCGATTGACAGAATACCCCAGGTGGATATCAACTATAGCCTGGATGTCCCACCATCAGAGGCTGAAACCTCACAGGCCATCAGTCAGTGTTCCAGTGGTAAGGCGCCAGGATCTGATGCAATCCCCGCAGAACTCTATAAGGCTGGTGGTGCTGTGCTTGTTGAAAAACTCACCCAGCTGTTCCGGTCTTTCTGGAAACAAGGTTCCATCCCTCAGGAACTGAAAGACGCATCCATCGTGTACCTCTACAAGAGGAAAGGAAATTGACAAGTCTGCGATAATTATAGAGAAATATCACTTCTCTCCGTCACGGCAAGATCTTTGCACGAGTGTTGCTAAATTGCCTGATTGACCATCTGGAACAGGGTCTACTACCTGAGACACAGTGTGGTTTCCGCAAAGAGCGTGGCACAGTGGACATGATCTTTGCAGCTCGACAGTTCCAGGAGAAATGTCAGGAGCAGAATTGTGAACTATATACCACCTTTGTGGATCTCACCAAGGCTTTTGACACAGTCGTGAAGGATTATGGCACATTATGTCGAAGTTTGGGTGCCCTGACAGATTTATTCTGATGGTACGGCAGTTCCATAATGGCATGGCGGCTCGTGTTCTGAGCAACGGTGAAGCCTCAGAGGCTTTCCCTGTCACAAACAGCGTTAAGCAAGGCTGCGTGCTGGCACCAACCTTGTTCAGCATGATGTTTTCAGCCATGCTGTCTGACGCCTTTCAGAACAGCTCAGTGGGAGTCAATCTGAGGTACAGAACCAATGGGAAATTGTTCAACCTGCGAAGACTCCAGGCTGTCACCAAGGTAAAGGAGACTGTGCTACGAGATCTTCTCTTTGCTGATGACTGTGCCCTTAATGCAGGATCGGAGCAGGAAATGCAAGCCAGCATGGACAAATTCGCAGCCGCTTATGACAACTTTGGCCTCTTTATCAACATGAAGAAAACTGAAGTGATGTGCCAGCCAGTTCCAAAAGCACAATACCAAGAGCCTACCATCACAGTGAAGGGACAAAAGCTGCAAGCAGTGGACCAATTTACATATCTTGGTAGTACCCTCTCCCATGCAGTGACAATTGACATCGAGGTCAACTGTAGAATTGCCAAGGCAAGTTCTGCATTTGGCAGACTGCGGACTAATGTGTGGGACCGCCGTGGAATAAGCCCTTGCTACTAAGCTTAAAGTTTGCCAGGCAGCAGTGCTAACTACCCTAATGTATGCTAGTGAGACCTGGATAGTGTACAGGAGGCACGTCAGGCAATTGAATTACTTCCAAATGACTTGCCTTCGCAGAATTCTGAGGATCCGGTGGCAGGATAAGATACCAGATACAGATGTCCTCTCCAGAGCAGGCCTATCATCAATTTACACTCTGTTGATGAAAGCCCAGATGCGCTGGGCAGGCCACGTTGTAAGGATGCCAGACCATCGCATCCCTAAACAGTTCTTCTATGGTGAGCTGTTTCAAGGAAAGCGATCGCACGGGGGACAAAAGAAGCGATACAAAGACACGCTGAAAGCATCTCTCAAGTCCCTGGATATCGACACCATCTCTTGGGAATTTTTGGTGCATGATCAACCGACATGGCGTACCCTGGTCTACCAGGGTTGCCAGACATATGAACACAGAAGGACAATCTTGGCATAAGAGAAGCGAGCACTCCGTAAAGACAGAGCTGTAAATGCTGAAGCAATAGTGTCCACATTTCTCTGTTCAGTATGTGGCAGAACATTCCGTGCTAACATCAGTCTCATCAGCCATCTACAGACACACCGCTGATGGCCCATAATCCATAAAATGTCAAGGTCTTCATCGAAATCAATGGACGAACAACACACAGATCATTTTGGGAGGCAGGATTCATTGGATCCTTCCAATAATTGAAGTTTCTTAGATGAGTTTTCTACCAGATTACCAATGAATATGCAATGTATTGACTTGGAATTGTTGAAAAAATGGCCATAAGATCTGTCAGTTAAGAGCCAGACTTGTTGTCTACATGCTAATTATCTTGTGTTAAAGCAGGAACTAATACTTGAATCCTATTGGCTGCCACCTAGTGGTTGAGTGTATAAATAGGGGTGGAGCTGCATTTATTCAGGCTTCTGTTTAAACCTTTAATAAAGAGTTGTTTGTTCACTTGCTGCCTCGATGCCTCACAGAACACCAAACATAACAGAATATATCTGTTGAAGGGAGAAGATGGTCAAACAATAGCCATTTGGACACCTAACAATTAACTCTATCTTCTCTTGGAAATACATACTATGTAACGTATCTTTCTGTTTCATTCTGCACACATGTTTATTTAGGAAAGTGGCTGTCAACACTGCAAATACTGTATATTCTTGCTTTGACAACATGCAGAACTGTCTGGTATTTTTAGAGTTAAATCAGGCAACAGTGAAAGGGGAGGAGAATAAGGAAAGCCCGGGAAAAAGAAACCGGAAGTAAATCACATCTTCCAAGTTAATTGGAAGATGTGAACCATGACCCCAAAATAGGGGCAGGGAAAAATGCTTGGAATGTATGTGCAATGGAAAAGAATCCAGATCTAAGCATTTCCACCATGCCATACTGACATCTCTGTAACCTTAATAAATGCTTTTAGAAAAAATATGCCTGAAAGTCCTTTTAAGTGTTTCGTTAATCAGACACATGACAGTGGCCATGTGTTTATAATCTGTTTATATGTCTATCACCACTCTGGCCCTCCCAAGGATTTTCATTGGTGCTTTATACCATTATAAAAATGCTTGCTTTACCTGAAAGTCACCCTCTCTTTCGTCATTCACTGAAATGTACAAAGAAGAAGACCATTGGGCTTCTCTAATAAAATATCCTTAACTATTTACTCAACAATCTTTTGTTTTTCCTTTTCTTCCTTTCAAGAACAAAACGAATCATCAAATGAAATAATAATAGAGTGGGAATGTGAGTAACTTCTGCCTGAAATATTATAGCTTCTTTCTATAAAATACAAGGAAGGCTGGAGAAAGAGGGGCCTCAAAGTAACCTATCTATTCCATTTCCTGCACACACCCTTTTCATTTGGGCTTCAAAATTCTAATTTTCAGGTACCCTTCCTTAAAAAGCATTTGCTCTCTGACTATTTTGATGTTGATCTCAGACAAAGCCAACCGCAGGCCTCAGACTGTGTTCACCTTCAACCCTCTGAAGTCCAAGAGAATAGAGCTAATGGGAGTGAGGGGAGTAGGAGCTGCAGTTCAGCAAGATCTGGATGCTACAATTAGCTAATATAGTAAGATAAAATCAGATGTGTGTATTTTTGAAAGAATAACCCTCTTTGTGTAACCTGAAAATGTCTTCTCATTATACAAGAACACAGTGAGATAGTCCATACTGTACAAGGATGAGAGATACAGACAAACACTAAGCCATTGTTGGAAGTCCTCTGACAACCGACATGTTCCCAGGCTAAAATGTTGTGCTAATTGTGATAGAATTTTCATCCTGTGGTCTTAAAGTTGGTGGCAGCTGGAATAGAGTTTCTTTTATCATTCATTCAGTTTTGTTATCACTGTTTATATTTGTAGTCTCAAGGGGAGAAGGATTTCTGCTCTCTAAAAAATAAGAATAATGTTACTGATTTTCTTAATTTTGGATTATATCAGGAAGTTCTAAAAAAGAATAACAGCCATATTATTTTATTTTCTTCTTTATTCCCGGTGAACCAGTTCATTCTGTATTTGAGGAAACACTTGGTAAGTATTTTTGGGTATAAAGTCATTTTTAAAAAGAAAGTTAGGACATTTTAGAAAGGAAAAAGTCTGTAATTACAAATATATTCCAAGTTCACCTGAGGAAGAAAAAAAAGATACTACAAATATATTCTTTGTACTGGTATTCAGTATGATATCTACGTTCTCTGAGGATAGTAAGAGAATCACAATACTCTGGAATCATCTATTAATGATTGGTTTTAAGGCTCACTTTTACAATCTTTCTTTTATTGGATTTGCTGCTCTTTACCTGAGCATCAGAATGTCATTTAGAAGAATTCTTGGGGATTTAAAGGCTGTTGGCAGTAGGCTTATGTGACTCAACTCTTATTCTGATCAAGTGACAGATTAGACATTTGAAGGGGGCATAACTTAATTTGAGATTTGCTTTGCAAACTTTGGGCGAAACAATATGATTCAAACTACTGCAAGATGTCATGTGAATGGAGAATAAGGCAGATGATAGGTCGGTAAGCAGGCAGGCAGGTAGGCAGAATCACAGACAGAGTATACAAGGAAAGAGGTAAAAGAGATTTATTGGTGGATGAAAACAAACATACATGTCCATGCATTTCAAGGCCATCAGATCTGCATAGCTCTGATTCACTGATTCATAAAGAAGTCTGACATTGTCTACTTCAAGAAGTAATTCACAACAGTTTTTCACAACTGACCAAGGTCACTGCTGTGAGTGCTTGTTACAGGTATGACATCAATCCCTCAGGTCCTTCAGCAGCTCACTCTCTTCTATGGTAGCTTTGCCATTTTAAAGCTTTGCACAAAACACCAACGTAATCCTATTTGTCACTGTTGAAAGCCCTTGTTCAACGTAATAAGCTTACTGTTCTTATTGAATGTGCAAAGGATCATTGGTGTGACCTGTAAATAGCCGAAGGATTTAAAAAGGCTGCACTCTTTAATGAAAACACAGTTCAGGTCCCATCAATTCCATTAGCAGTGCTCTTCTTCCACCCACTTTCACCATGGACAGAACATGACAGTGCTCTCATATGCTGGCCAAATGGACACCACTGGCTATATCTTCCATTCCTCTCTGCCAAAGACATCAGCCACCCTCTTTCCTTCCACTTGCACCCATCCACCTTACAGCCTACTGCTGCCCCATGGTAACCTATTGCCAGATTCTGCACAGCTGCATTAAAAATCCTCCTGGTTTTGATGGCCAGTTACAGCCTGTCATGCCGGACATCCCTCAGGACTTCATTGCTGATTTTGGTCCCTAAATTGAGGATCATTGTGAGATATAAACTTATACTGACAAGGTCACATTAATACCCTAAATGTATCTGTGGAGGGTGCATCTTTACATGCTTGAACATTCAAGCATAAGCATGAACCTTATTGCAAAATAGCATCCTCTGAAAACTTGGAATAATGGTTTAATTCTGAATTATGGTTTATGGATCAGAAAGGCTTTTTCTGCAAAGTGTGGGGGAACCACCAAGAGTTGCTGGAGTGAGTTATGAAGTAGCCTTTTTCAGAGCAGAGCCCCAAATGAACCTCTGAACCAGACAGCATCTTCCATCTTGACCTTATCACCAAGGGAACAAGGGTTTGATTTGTCCTTTGAAGAATCTCTTCTATCTCCTTACAGTAGGTTGCAAGAAGCTTTTAGGGCTTTTACTTGGTTACCAAGGCCTTTCCTTCAGTGAGCAACTGATTTCTCTCCCTATTGCCAAAGGTAGTGTTGCAAACTGCTTACAGTAATTAGCAAAGAGGTTTCAAAGCACATCCCTGATGGAGGGAACAATCATATTTACTTCTTAATCAAATTCTATTTAAGAATCGGAATGAGCACGTCTCGTCTCATCTTGTTTGTTTGTTTTTGCAGCATGGTGCCATCCTGATTTCTACAGTGCTCATTTCAGATTTGTTTTCCCACTTAAGGATATCTTCTGGGCTGAATCTGGCCAAGTCAGAAAAAAAGGATCTTGAGAAGGAAACCCCAATTTTAACAGAAGGGAATTGTCCTTATTGTCTGGCCTATTTCTTGAGGGATGTATGCAGGGAAAACCATTATCAACCCAGACAATGAATTCTATTGTGTATATTCCCAGATAATCTCAAATATGAGCTTTAAAATATATGATTTTATTCATTCATTCACTATTGTTTTGTCATTCTACTGCAATCTCTTTCCAAGGATTCTTTCTTTTTCCTTCCAATATTCCCTTAATATATTTTATTGATATCTTTGAGGTACATGTTCCATCTACCCTTAAATATTTTCTTTCACATTTTTCCTCTCACCAAGAGCTGAACATTAAAGAATCAGGAACTGAGGCAGAATGAGAAACAATCCCATTTCAGCTCTTAAATAACCAGCTTTTCATTCCTCGTGGTAAAATTTATTTCTTGCTTGCAGTCTAACTTTCCCTCTTGCATTTTAACCCATTATGGTAATATTTATTTGGTAATAGGAGCCCTGGTGGCACAGGGGTTGAAGTATTGCAGGCAAGCTCTGCTCACAGTCTAGAGTTCAATCCTGACAGGGCTCAGCCTTTAATTCTTACAAGGATGGTAAAATGAGGAGCCAGATTGTTGGGGGGCAATATCCAAATAATGCTTCTACATTGTAAACCACCCATAAAGTATTATGGGTCAGTATATAAGTCTAGATGCTATTGCTATTGCTATTTGTCAATACAGATGATTCTCGCTGGAGGTGGGCAGACCAAACCTTATGACCAAGAAGATTTTACGCATTAGGTAAAGGCCATCTGCAATTGAAACAAGAGGCCATGGTCCAGCTAGTAAAATGTTTCCATAATTCAAACTTTGACCATAACACAAAAATGAGGTTGCACAAGCATTCCCAGCTCAGCTGAGCTTACCTCTCTAAAGGCTGTAAGGAACACCTGCAAAATCCAGATATTGCATTGCGTACAGGCAAAAAGCCACAAGAAGAGTAATCAAATAAGATTTATGGTATTGTATCTTCCTGATTAAGTCAAAGGTGCAGAAGGATTTATTAATATATATTTATACACAAAGACCCTCTTGTACTTTTCTAATGTGAAAAGAAAGAAACAATTATTTTAAAAGAAACAATAACTCTTGAAACATTGAATAATGACTTGTTCCAGTATTCTAGACGGTCATGTCCTGTACTTCTTGATCCGTTCAGCATAGGTTGCGTTAGGGCAAACCTTTTCTCAAAATCCCTTGCTTACCCACCCTTCCTTGACTCCAGTATCTCTGTTTCTCCCATTGAACTGAATGTATTAATTTCCCCAAAGTTTATTGATTAATTCTTATTTCATTGCTTTAAAAGCTAATTTGAAATATCCTTTGTATTAAATTCATAATAGTCAGTTGATTATTTTATTGCCTTGCATATCATTCGTGTAAAATACAATTTCATATAGGTATCAATTAAGAACTGTTTCATTTTTAAGCCTGTTTCATAAACCAAAGTGTGGAAGAAATAGTTCTGTGGAACATCCTAGTTCATAACATTTTCCAGTTATGTGATATAAATAAAATACTTGGTAGCTGAATTGAAAAGAAATCAGGAAATCCAAAGACAACTATAAGCATGGACTTCAAATCAAACTTGAGTTGCACCCACAGATAAAGTGCAGGGACAAAAGCAATCATCTAATAAATTCAAAGATGATAATAAGAATAAATGAGCCAGATTGTCCTATACAGAATTATCCAGCAGCACTAATACTGAGGATTAATTATTTCCTTACCCATAAATTGAATATCCCATATGAAAACCATGATTGAATTGAATAAGATTATTGATCAAAATCAAGAAACAAAATGAGAGTACCTCACTCAGTAACCTTAGACCTGAAGAAACACAGCTCATGGCATCCAGACTAACAAATATCAATCCCACTGACAGTTGAGCATTGCAAGTGAACATTCGATGGACTTGGTTTCCTAATCTATCAGTTGTTTTCTAGGGAAATCAGATGACTCATGATTCTACTTTGAAAAGAGTAGCATGGTATCTCCAGATAAATCACTATGATAGAACAAGGTAATACCTGCTTTGTATTTAACTTTATAATGTGTGTATATTGTATTACGTTATGTATTGTACAGTTTAGATCTTGATCTAATTGTGGGATTATGGCTGTCTAAATGTTCTGTCCATGATCCAAAAACCTACAGAATTTATGTCTTTCATGAAATGCAGCAGATTCATGGATGTGTCAAGCCCTCATATGTCATTTCAAAGACTTTTTTCTAATGTCTTTACACGTAGAATGACACTCATAACCCTCTCCTGATTATCTTTCATCTTTACCAGTAATGCCTCCCTTTATTTTGGGATCTTTATAAAACATTGGCATGCTTAGATTCACTTTATTCCACATTCTACATATGATCGGTACAATTTTGTGGCTTTTGTTCTTGGCTTCTCAGGGTTCTAAAGACCAATGACCAAATGTATCCTGGTAGCTGTAGAAATAACAAGACATTCCTTTAACTCCAGCTGTTAGTGGATTCAATGGATCCTTTCCAACAATTGAAGTTTCTTAGGTGAGTTTTCAAGCACATTACCAATGAATATACTGTACTTACAGAAGGGAGAAGATTGCAAAACAATAGGCCCTTGGATATCCAACAATCAATCTTACTTTATCTTCTTTTGAAAATATATCCAATGTGACACATTGTCCTGTTTCTTTTTGTGCACATTTTTTTAGGAAAGTGGTCATGTGCTTCCAAGTCTGTTTATAGGTCTATCACTCTGGCCCTCCCAAGGATTTTCATTGGTGCTTCATACCATTATAAAAGAGGGCTCAGAAAGTAGGGCTCTGTGGCATTTTGAGTTTTATCTCAGTGTCTTGAACATCTAATTCATTTAATTTCTTCTATTTAGCTACCACTTGAGTCCAGTTTGCTCAATCTGACAGAAACTCAATGATCATGAAGATCTGGATCCTCTTTATGCTGGCAGGGACTGCCTTAGTGTCTCCAGGTAAGAAAGTTCTGTTCAGATACACTCTGGGATGGGAGGAAAGGAAGTTCTTTGGACCAGGTGGGGAATGAGGGGTCCTCTACATAAGGCTGAACTCTCACTTCCAAGATCTGTCACCTCTGATCTTGATGGGTGGAATTTCTGGGAAATGGAGCACAATGACCTATGAGAGCCACACATTTTCCCTCCTACTGTAGGATTAGCCTCAAGAGAAACATTGGCAACTTCAGCTACTGCTCCTATCCCCCAAATTGACTGAGGATGACTGTGGATCTCCATTACATCATTTGATATCTTCTGTGGCTTATTTCTATGTCAGCTAAGCTTTTTAATGGGTGCAGTGTTGGTAGCAACAAAGCCTAAAATATCCTGATTCCATTGTAACTTTTCTGCTGTTATGGCAAATTATCTGAATTTTCTGCATTTTTTCATATTCTTTGGTGGTGTATGGGGTTTAGGGAACCAGGATTTATTTAAATATAACCTATATAAATATGTTTGAATGTGTCATTTCAACTAGCCCAAAATAATAAATTTAAATTAAGAATTATTGCGAGATAGAAACTTAGATTTACAATGTCACATTATACCATTACATATATGAACATATACACACAAGAAAAGATCTTATTGCAAAATGGCATCCTCTGAAAACTTCGGGCAATGGGGAATTTTGTGATGAAAAACAAAATATTGAATTTTCCTTTCTTTATCTGAAAGCAACCCTCTACTTCTTTATTCAAGGGAATCCTGGAGGAGGTATAATCACCTTCTTGAGGTATAAAAAAATATAGTGAGGAACAGCAAAATGCATTGGGCTTCGATAGTAAAATGTGTTAACAATTTGTTCAACAATAAGTAATGTTATTGTTGTTTTTTACCTTTTCTTCCTTTCAAGGACAAAATGAATCACCAAATAGGATAAAAAAACCTGGGACATGTGAGTATCTTCCACATGAAGTACTATGCTTTCCTTCTATAAAATGCTAAGGGAGCTGGAGAAAGGAACTCTCATAGTAAATCCCCCCATCTCTTCCATTCCTGTACACAGGCATTCCATTCATGGTCAGAAGTCTGTTTTTAGGAAAGCCATTGGGTCTGTCTCAATGTTTACCTCGGAGATAGGCAAATGTAGTGCATCAGAAGGTGCTCAACTTCAACTGATGCTGTTATTTGTAGTCTGAAAGTCAGAAGCAGATCTCTCTTCAATATAAGAATAATGTCACAGATTTGCTTAGTTAGGGAACATAACTTTAGAAACTCTAAATAAGAATGTTATTTCCTGACTTTTCTCTTTTTCTTTGATAAACTAGTTGAATCTACGATTCTCAAAATCTTTGGTAAGTATCACTTGCTACAAGGTGATGTTTCTCAGTGTGAAATCTGTCCTTCCTGACAGGAGGAAAGTAGAGGGAGGGAACTGCAACACTCTGACACAGATACAATTGTTGGAAGAATGACTTCAATAACTTGGACCCTCATATTATCCACAGTCGTACAAGTGCTCCCTCTGAATGTTTCAATATAAGAATCCCACTAAGGTCTCCAATATTAAAAATATTGTGATTTATGAGGAGTGTTTGAAGCATTAAAAAAGGCTGCACTCTTAAATGAAAGCATAGTTCAGGTCTCATCGATCCCAGATTAATATTAGCAATGTCTCTTTTCCAGTGGTGGGATTCGCTCCAGTTCGGCAGAACCAGTAGCTAATTGTTTGTTGCCCAGGCCCAGAATAGACTTCCAGAAGTGGCATCCACACAGAGAACTGGTTGTTCACATATTTGAATCCCACCACTGCTCTTTTCCACCCCATTACATGGACAGAATATGATCTTCTTCCTTAAATGAAGTGCCACTGATACGTTGGCCGAGTTTGTACCACAAATGAAATCTTCTGCTGCTGTCTGCCAGAGACATCTGCCATACTCTTATTGTCCTACAGCACAGATCTACATTCCAGTCAACTGCTGTCCCCTCATAACAGATTATGTTGCCAGACTCTGCATAGAGGCATGAAAAACCCTCCTAGTATTCAAGGCCAGCTAGATCCCATTGTACCTGACATCCCTCAGGCTTTCACTGCTGATTTTAGAGTCTAAATTAATAATTCTCATGAGATACAAACTGACAGACAACATCACATTCTATGTAGTGTCCTAGATGTAGGTGTAAGGGGTTGCACCATTATATCCATGAACAAACAAACACATTGATTGAAAAATATCATCCTCTAAAAAATTGGGATAACAGGGAATTTTTTGATGACAGCAGAAATACTGAATTTTCCTTCCTACAACTCTTGCTAATCTCATTCAAGAAAATTCTGGAAGAGGTATTACTGGCTGCTTCAGGTATAAAAAAGTACAGTGAAGAAAAGCAAAATACATTGGACTTCTACTATAAAATATTTTTTAACTATTTACACAATAATTAACGATGTTTTCTTTTGTTTTTCCTTTTTTTTATTTGAGAACAAAATAAAGCATCAAATGGAAGAATTACCCCATCAAATAAGACAATAGAGGGAAAACGTGAGTATCTTCCTCATGAAGTATTGTAGCTTCCTCTTATAATTTTTTTTGGGGGGGTGTCTATAGAAATAGGATCCCGATTCAAAACCCCACATCTCTCCCACTCCCAGAACACAATCCTTCCATTAGGAGGTCAGGATTCTGTTTTCAGGTACCACTTTTTAAGAAGCCTTTCCTCCCTGGCTATCTCCATGTTGATCTCAGACAAAGCCAAATGGTAATCATCAGATTGTATGGAACCTGAACCCTCTGGATTTCAATGGGGGAGAGAGGGGTGGAGTAGCTGCAGATCTGCAAGCTCTGAATGCTATGGTTAGTTCATCCAAATTCCCTTGGTATTAAAGTTGGTAGCAGCTATGATAGATTCTCTTTCACCATTCAGTTTTCTGAACACTGATAATATTTGTAGTCTCAAGGGGGGAAGGATTTCTCCTCTCTTCAATATAAGAATAAAGTTACTGATTTTCTTAATCTAACAGTATAACAAGAAGCTCTAAATAGGAATGTCAGCCATATTCTTGTGCTTTCCCCATTCTACAGGTAAATCTGAACTTCCCAAAATAATTGGTAAGTTGCAAAGTGATTTTTTTAAAATGAAAGTTATTAATCTATTCTCAAAGGTACTTGGAATAAAATGAACCACTGTCATGGATCCTCCTCTGGATCCCTCTCGGGACCTGAGTTCAAAGGAGGTGGTGGAGGATGAGCTGGGTCCTGGCATCTTGAGGGAAGAGAGCACGGAGGCACAGAGAGGCATGGATTGGGGGACAGAGGGCCCAAGCTCAACAGAGCAGCCTCAGTCAGGATGATCGGACAGGTGGCAGGCTGAGACCGAGCCGAGACAGCCACAACAGGTTAGCCTGGAGGATCCTGTCAGGGAACACAAGCAGCTGCTGGCTGTCAGTGAGGATAAGGAGGTAGAGTCCACAGCTCCTCCCGATCCAGGGATGTGCAGGGTGGAGAAGAGACAGGCACAATGCTGGCCAGTCAGGTTACTTGTGAGGAGGCAGTTTTGCCCATTGTGAGGGGCTGTATTGATGTTGCCTATTTAGTCCTACCCAAAGTGATGGGCATTTCTGCAACAACATGTCTAGTTCCTTGACCCATGCTTGTGTTTTGTGAGTCTTGCTTTTGACCTTGTGTTTGGACTTTGGACCAATTTGTGACTGTGAATTGCATTTTGTGGACTGAGCCTTGTCAAGAACTCCTGTTTCTCACCAGTTTTGGCTGAGTCTGGCAACCAGACCTCCTCATCGTGTGAAAATACTTTGAATTGCTGGGGGTTTGAAAGAAAACCTTTGACTCTTTGCAGAGAGTGTGTGCGCATGTGGAGCGGAACAGCACAATCACTTACTTCACTGGGAGAAAAGTGGGGAAACCGTAGCACAGGAAATAAAAGAGATTTTTCAGAAATAAAAAGACTATAATTGCAAGTAGATACTGAGTATTTACCTTCATTTCCTCTCAGGAAATGAAGGTAAATACTCAGTATCTACTTGCAATTATACTATGGAAATATCTCTTATGAATCAGTTTTAGGGCTCATTTTTAAAATATATATTTTATTAGACAGACGAATGGATGGATGGATTGATAGATAGATAGATAGACAGACAGACAGACAGACAGACAGACAAAGGACAGACAAACAGTAGATAGACAGATTCACACATAGAATCTAACATAGAAACATGACAAGACATTTATTAGTGGACTGGGTAAAAGATTCTTCAATAAACAATGTTTTCTTTCATTTTTTTCCTTTTCTTAATTTCAAGGACCAAATAAGCCATCAAATACAAGAGATAGCCCAAATTATCTTCCATGCCCTTGCTTTGGGGTCATCGAGCAGATCTCCTTGGGTTGTTATATACAGGGCTTTTTTTGTCATAGAATGCCCAGAATAGAGTTCCAGCACCTTTTTTGGATGGAACCTTGTAGGGTAGGCAAGGCGGGTTGTATGACATGTGTGAGTTCCGGCACCTTTTTTTTTTTTTTTTTTTTTTTACAAAAAACCACTGGTTATATATATTATTTGACGTTGAAATAACCATCCAGTTGCCATTTTTTTAAGAGGCTAGCAGGTCCAGCAGGTCTTTTCCTTGTCTTTCCATTTCCTGAACTGTTTATCTTCTCTTCCATCTGTTTTCCTTTTAAATCCTCAGGCTCCTTCTGCTTTAAATAGGAAGTCTTTACCTCTTTCCCTTTTGTCAATTTCTTTTCTGTATTTTCCATTGCCTGTATTTGTTGAGCAGTTGAGTCTTCTGTCATGATATTTAATTGTTCCACTTTTTCTGTAGTATCCTGCATAGATGAGTCTTTAGTTATAGTCATAATTTGCTTTTGCATGTCCAGGTTGTCTTCTTGTTTTTTTTTCTGTAGCTTCTTATTTCATCACCAGCTGTAATTAAGGGTTGAAGAATTTCTTTCAACAGACAAAGAGTTTGGTCCTGCTCTTCTTCCATAAGGAAGATCCATTTCTGATCTTCCTCTGTAATAGTATATTTAAACTAAAAGACTTTACATTCAAGAATTCCACTCAATAAAGAGCACAGCTGAGTTTCTCAAGGTTGCAAATATCTTATCTACTTTCTGGGGTGTCAGCCAAGTCACGTTTACACAATAACAGATTGCAATATCAAGTTTAGCCACAAGATGTCTCTCCAATGTTATTTTAATCTTCTCAGTTTTTTCTTCTATTTTAAAAGAAAAAAACTCCAGATCTTCCATAAAAATAGGGAATAAAAATTGAAGGAAAATAGGAAATAGAAAATAGTCTTTTAATCCACAAATTCTAAGAAATAGATTCTCAATTAGTATCCAGTTATTTTTTCAATGTTTTAAATACCCATGGGTAGCCAGTCGCCACTGTGTCTGGAGGGAGGGCTAAAATTTCCCTTCCCTCTCCACATGGGGGAAAATACTTTAGCAGCTAGTGAAGGTACAGAAAGCAATTAGGATTTAAGAGAGGTAGATCTCACCCAGTCCTTTCCATGCTGCTTTGAAATTGCCAGATGATGAGTGTGACTTTGGCTGTCTGCAGCCTAGTGACGAGCCATATTTCTATGGCCGGTCTTATGTCTGCCGGTTTGGAGGGATTGCCGGCTCTAGTGGGAGAGCTACCACTCTCCCACGATCCAGAAAAAGCCCCTCCTTGCTGGTTGCCTCTATGGGGTGACTTGGCCCGCAGCGATGCAAAACTGGACGGGGGAGACGAAGCTCGTCTCCCAGATGTCCATAGCAGCTACGCAGCAAACCGGAAGTCTCAAGTTTTCTTTCATTTATTGGTGGACTGGGTAAAGGATTCTTCACTTTTTACTCAACAATAAACAATGTTTTCTTTCGTTTTTCCTTTTCTTAATTTCAAGGACCAAATAAACCATCAAATACAAGAGATAGCCCATCAAATGGGAAAATAAAAGAAGAAAGTGAGTATCTTCTGCACAAACTATTACAGCTTTTTATTCTAAAATCTGAGGGAGATTCAGAAAGAACAGCCCCATTCCAATCCCCCCTCCCTTCTTCTATTCTGTGAACACACTGATTCCATCTGGGGGTCAGGATTCCCATTTTTAGGTGCCACTTTTAAAAAACCTTTTGCTTCCTGACTGTCTCCATGTTGATCTCAGACAAAGGGAAATGGTAGCCTCAGACTGTATTCAGTTTCAACCCCCTGAGCTCCAAGAGATTAGAATCAATGGCAGTGAGGGGTGGAGGAGCTGCAGTTGAGCAAGATCAGTTAGTCAATATGAGTCAACAAAATCAGACATGTCC
>NW_015390203.1:67032-70059 GCF_001527695.2 Protobothrops mucrosquamatus
CACTTTTTACTCAATAATAAAAAAAGTTTCCTTTCATTTTTCCTTTTCTTAATTTCAAGGACCAAATGAACCATCAAATGCAAGAGATAGCCCATCAAATGGGAAAATAAAAGAAGAAAGTGAGTATCTTCTGCATAAACTATTACAGCTTTTTATTCTAAAATCTGAGGGAGATTCAGAAAGAACAGCCCCATTCCAACCCCTCCGGTTTCTTCTATTCTGTGAACACACCCATTTTTGGGTGCCACTTTTAAAAAACCTTTTGCTTCCTGACTGTCTCCATCTTCATCTCAGACAAAAGGAAATGGTAGTTTCAGACTGTATTCAGTTTCAACCCCCAGAGCTCCAAGAGATTAGAATCAATGGCAGTGAGGGGTGGAGGAGCTGCAGTTGAGCAAGATCAGTTAGTTAATATGAGTCAACAAAATCAGACATGTCCCCCCCTTTTTTTACAAGAACAAACAGCCTTACATGGTCCTAAAACCTCATGGTTCAAGAGGGACAGTCCATAGCCACCCGGATAGACACTAAGCCATTGGTAGAGATTTTCTGACAACACGTTACAATGCTTAAATGTTGTGCTAACGGTGATATAGTTTTCATCTTACTTGGCAGCTACAATAGAGTCTCTTACATGATTCATTCAGTTTTGTGAACACTGATAATGTTTGGAGTCTCAAGAGAAGAAGGATTTCTCCTCTCTTCAATATAAGAATAATATTACTGATCTTATTAATTTAAGTATATAACAAGAAGCTCTAAATAGGAATGACAGCCCTATTCTTTCATTCCCCCCCTTTTCCAGGTGAGTCTGAGCTTCCCCAAATCATTGGTAAGTTACAAAGTGATTTTTTAAAACAAAAGTTATTAATCTATTCTCAAATGTACATAGAATAAAATGACCACTTACTTCACCGGGAGAAAAAGGTGAAAACATAGCACAGGAAATAAATATATATTTTCAAAGAGAAGAAATTATAATTGCAAATACCTACCAAATTCACTTAAGTAAAAAATATTTATCAGTATTATACCTGGATATAAAACAGACATTAAGCCATAGTGTATCTGAACTTCCCAAAATAATTGGTAACTTACAAAGTGATTTTAAAAAAAACAAATGTTATTCTCAAAGTTAAATGGAATAAAATGAACCACTTACTTTACTGGGGGAAGCAGTGGAGAGCGGGGGAGAGATAGCATAGGAGATAAAAGAGATTTTTAAACACTGAAAAAGAGCAAAAGGCTTTGGGCTTCTCGAGTAAAAAAATCTTCTTTTTACTCGACAACAACTGTTTTCTTTTTTTTCTCTTTTCTTTCTTCCTTTCAAGAAGAAAATGAAATATCATTTTTGTTGTCAATGCTGAGGATATGTAAGTATCTTCCTCAAGTATTATTTTAGCTGCTTCCGAAAAAATATTATGGTGCACTGGAGAAAGGGGGCCCTCATAGCAACCCCATATCTTTTCCCTGCCTGCACACACACATTCCATTTGTGGGTCAGGAATCTATTTCTCTTAAAAAGCCATTGCTGCTGAAACCATCTCAGAGCTAGACAAAGTAGAGCACAGAAGGTGCTGAACTTAACCTGTTGATATTTGTAGTCTGAAAGTCAGAAGCTGATCTCCTCTCTTCAGTTTAAGAATACTGCAAAAGCTTTGTTTAGTTTGGGAACCTAACTTGAGAAACTCTGAACAATAATTTTACCCCTTGACTTTTTTCTTTTTCTTTGATGAACTAGTTGAATCTGTACTTCTCAGAGGCGCTGGTAAGTTTCACTTTCTACAAAGTGATGTTTCTCAATATGAAGTCTGCCTTTCCTGACAGGAGGAAAGTTAGAGAGAGCGTACCACAGCATTCTCACACTAATACCATTGTTTCAAGTATGACTTCCACGACTTGGACCCTGCAGTAGTTCATTATCATCCACAGTTGTATAGATGCCCCCTATAAATGTTCTTAATATAAGAATCCCCACTGAGGTCTGCGGTATTAAAGATACTGCTATTTATGAGTAATTAAATTATTTAAATAGGCTGTAATCTTAAATGAAAACACAGTTCAGCTTTCATTAAATTCAGATTGTTAGCAATGCTTTTTATCCACATTACATGTGAATAGGACACCGTCCCTTGAATGTCAGTGCCCCTTGTATACCTTCCACTATGGTCTGCCAGAGACATCAGCTGTATTCTAACGGTTGTGCTGCATGTATCTACATTCCAGCCGACTCCTTTCCCCACATACCACGGTTATTTTATTTATTTTTTATTTATGTGCATCCCGCCTTTATTATTTTTTTACAAATAACTCAAAGTGATCAACATGTCCAACACACATTCCTCCTCCTATTTCCCCCTCAACAACAGCCCTGTGAGGTGAGTTGGGCTGAGAGAGAGTGTCTGGCCCAAAGTCACCCATCTGGCTGGCTTTCATGATTAAGGTGCGACTTGAACTCATGACCTCCCACTTTCTAGCCTGGTTCCTTAACCACTAGACCAAATGATGCACAGCTGCATGAAAAATCCTCCTAACATAGATGATCAGCTACAGCCCATGACACCTTATATCCTTCAGTCCTTCACTGATGATTTTAGTCTCTAGGTCCTCAGTTTTACCACTTTGCTTGCAAAACTTTATTCTTTTACCTTTTTATTCTTTTAGCTTTTTAGATACCATAACTCACATTGTGGTTTCATATATAACTCTTACTGTACCATCTGTCTACAGCCACTCAATCCTTACACTTATTAGATTTGTTTCTTTTGGCTTGCATATTACAATTAGTTATATTATGCAGTGAACACACCAATACACCTATTTTTTCCAAAACAATCCTGTAAGGTGAGTTGAGCTGAGAAAGAGTGATCCCCCAAAGTCACTTAGGTTGTTTTTCATGCCTAGGGCAGGAATAGAACTTATAGCTTCCTGGTTTCTGGGCCAGCCCTTAACCAATAGACTAGACTGGCTCTTTTACTCTCAGAGTTTTTACTGTCTGCTGACTGTAGCTATAAAAACAATGCTGCA
>NW_015390203.1:71811-73170 GCF_001527695.2 Protobothrops mucrosquamatus
TGAACAATGAATGAATGTAGCAAGGAGTGGGAAAGGAAGAATAAAGAGGCCTTTGTGCTGCACAAAACAATAGAGAATTGAGAGAGAGAGAGAAAGTAGAAAGTGTTCCTCAAGTTACTTGAAAAAGAACAAAGGGACTTTTACAACAAGGTTGCCCACAAGAAGACCAAAGCCCTCCATTTGTTGACAGAGGTACACAGAGTTCTTTCACTATAAGCTGTCACTAAATAAAATCTTTTCCTTTCCTTCTTTTCTTCTTCAGTTTTTTTTTTTAAAAAGAGAATGTGATGCTGGCTACAGCTCTAGCAACGTCAATCATTTTGACAAATCTACTTGGCTGATAACTCCTTGAAATTAATACAGCTGAAGAATACTTTATTCAACTTCAAACATTCTCAGTCTCTATGAAAGCAATTAAGAAATAAAACTTGACTGTTTCTACCAATAAAGTAATAATTAATCCCTAAAGTGTGTGAGAAATTCTAATTTAATTTTCCTAACAAATGGGAAATTCCCCTAATCAAGATCTTTTGTTGGAACAGTGGTGCAGTTAAGCTTTCTGTTTTTAGCCCCCATGTGTCAGAATATTTCCTGTCCTACCTTCTTCTGACAAATGCTCTGGAATAAGCATGTAAAAGAAACTTCTCCATGGAAAAGGTTTTTTCCAGAAAGATTGTTGTCATTTGCAATTCAGTGCTAGCATGCCTCAGCTCATGAATGGCATGCAAAAAACAAATATTCTGAAAATAGTACACCCAAGAGCAGAACTTGTCAAGGGAGCTGAAATAAGAAATTATTAGACATTATCATCTAGTGGATTTGTAAGTGGTGCTGTACAGAATCTAGTAACGTGGTATGTTGTAGCAGGGTAGCAGGTATCTAAGAGCAGCAGGGAGATGTAAAATTGTCCTGTGCACCCTGGGCAATAAGGGTGAGAGGAGACTATTACAAATGTCATATGGTATTTAGGTATTGACATCCCCAAAAATATTCAAGAATTAAAGAAGATAAATTATGGAAAAAGTTAAAGAAAGATATAAAAGATAAAATAGATAAATATGAAAAAGTAAAATTACCATGGTTTGGAAAAATTGCACCAATAAAAACGAAAATTTTACCAAAAATTATTTTTTTGTTTTGGATGATCCCAATTAAGTTTTCGGATCAAGAATTAAAGGAAATACAGAGGCTGCTGGAGGTGTATTGTAATGGAGGTAAGAGAGCAAGAATAAGTAAAGCATTATGGTATGAACCATTAAAAACGGGTGGGCTGGGTCTTCCAAATGTTATAAATTATTGGGTAGCTAATCAATTAAAAGTGGTCCCAGATATTATAGCATTAAATAGAGATTTATTATG
>NW_015390203.1:76367-79023 GCF_001527695.2 Protobothrops mucrosquamatus
CTCCTTCCGAAACACCCAGTCAAGGTGAAGATTCTTCAAAGGGAGAAATAGAGAAAAAGTTTCTAAAGGTTCAGGAACACTCAAATGTGTAACATCTAGCTGGTTTCTGTGGCTTATAATATGCAAATATGTAATGATTTCTTGAACTGAGCATTTCTACAAAATTGAATGAATTGTATGAATGCTCAGAGTAACTTTGATCAACTTTCTGCAAGAGATCGATATAATCGTGCATCTGTTGCGCTTGGCTTACCTGGGAGCAAGATACAGGTATCCTGCTAACTATAGAATTTTTTAAAAAAACAACCATTGTTATCATATAATAACCAGAAGCAATAACCCTAAAGAACAGGAGGAACAGCCACACTAAGGCCATGGTCAAATATAAAAAAAAATCTGAGTCTGAGGCAGATCTGTAACCTGACCAATTTTTTGTAAGGTAAGACCATCTCTAGTTCTCACAAAGATAAGGGGGGGGGGGAGAGAGAGAAAATAAAGCACATTCAGACTTGAAATATTCTATTTCCATGACTTTATAATAAAAATAGCATTAGAATATGTAACTTAGGTTTACAACAGAAATGTGACATCAACAATCAATCCTATTTTTCTTTTCTCCTAGAAACAGAACATATATGGCATAAAGCCTGGTTTATGTGCACCCAGATGTTTATTTGGGAAAACCTAGTTTGCTAATTTGTTAATGGCTGTATCGCTACGCTGGCCCGCCCAAGAATTTTGATTGGTGCTTCATGCATTATAAAAAAGGAAACAAAGAGTAGAACTCTGTGACATTTTGTGTTGTCTTTACAGTGTTTGTCTTCAACATTAAAAGAACTTTATTTAGTTTATTCTATTTAGGTGCCACCTGACTCCAGCTTGCTACATCTCACAGAACGTCACCCGTCATGAAGCTTTCAGTCCTCCTTCTGCTGGCAGCAATTGCCTTTGCCTTGGTTTCTTCAGGTAAGTAAGTGACATTCAGACACTCTCTTTATCATGGTAGGATTAGGGAGCTCTTTGAACCAGAAGGACTCTGAGTGGTCTTCTAGACAGTGCTGTACTCTCACTTCCAATATCTGTCACCTCAGATCTTGAACGGAATCGGACAACTTGCAACGGCCAACTTGCCATATCACAATTCGCTGAGGGGCAATTCAATAATTCAATGTAATTATTTAAAAAAATTAAAAAATGTATTAGTTTTTGGAATTCACATTTCATTTTGTCCTTCCTTTTCATTGTTTCTTCAATGATTCCATCCCATCATTTCTTTGATATTAGTGAAATTTTAGTCCCAGGGCAAGCTGTCACATGGTGAGTTGGCCATGGCGATTTGGCCGTGGCAATTTGTCCTAAACCCGATCCTGAGAAATCCAACTTTCTACATTCAGGAAAACCCTGGAGAAGAAAAATATAATTGCCTGCCCCAGATTCAAAAAAGTGAAGTTGCCAACCTACAAAGATTGCTTGCACTAGGACAGCCATGCCGCTTCTATCTTGCCAACAGTTGCGAGGGGGGAGAGATGTGTATGGAATGCACAGGTGGTTTCCATTCACATTGGAAGCAAGGTCACTGAAGAGATGTTATGGCGAGTGGAGAGTTTCTTCCCATAACAACTGATTAATTGGATAATATTACCTTTACGGTCAGAGGGGGAGGGAAGCTTTAACTCTTTTAATTGTCTTTTTCCCACCATATTGCCAGAACTAGCTTTCTACTCAATAGTGCCAGTATGGTGTGCCTAATTTCAAATGTCTCTGGTGTGTTTACTTCATTGGGACCTTCAACCAGAACCTTGACAGAAGTGTGGAAGAGCAAAATGCATTCAGCTTCTGTATAAAAATGCTTTAGCTATTTACTCAGGAATAAACATGCACCTCTTTTTGTTTCCTTTCAAGCACCGTTTAAACCAAGATATGGTGAGTATCTTATCTCATAAAGTATTATAACTTTCACTCCTTGACAGAAGTGTGGAAGACCAAAATGCATTCAGCTTCTGTATAAAAATGCCTTTAGCTATTTACTCAAGAATAAACATGCACCTCTTTTTTTTCCTTTCAAGCAACGTATGAACTAAGCATTGGTGAGTATCTTATCTCATAAAGTATTATAACTTCCACTCCTTTTTTTTTTTAATTGAAAATTTTATAACATTTTACAATATAAATCCCTCCCTCCCCCCAAACCTAACCCTCCCTCCCTCTCCCCCCTCACTTCCCAGAGCAAATCACAGGATTAACAATAAAATAATCATAATCTAACTAACATTAATCAACTATTAATCTAACAAATCTATAACTTCCTTTAACTCTCTTTTAAAACAAATACACAATTATTAAATACCATCATTTTAACATAGTTTTAAATATTAAAAATCAGAAGTTCATTCAAAAACCAAATGATATTTTTTTGTTCCATATTTCAACTCAATATAAACAATCCATCTTCTCCAAACCAATATATATCTTTCTTGTGAGTAATCCTTCACATAAGCGGAAATCTTGGCCATTTCAGCTAAATTTGAGACTTTAACTACCCAATCTTCTATAGTAGGTAGGCCTTTCATTTTCCAATGCTGAGCAATTAACAATCTTGCAGCCGTTATAAGATTTAACATCAACTCCATTTCTTTTACATCCAAATCTTCCAAGA
>NW_015390203.1:82153-89497 GCF_001527695.2 Protobothrops mucrosquamatus
ACATTTTAACCATTATTTACATCTTATTTATATTTTATTTACATCAATAGTTATATCTTTTTCTTTCTCTGTTCTAGCCAATTATAACATTTATTCCAAATTTCATAAAATTCTGTTGTCTCCTTGTCTTTTAATTCTAACGTGAGTTTATTCATTTCTGCGCATTCCAAGATTTTGTACATAATCATGTCATTTGTGGATGTATTTTCACTCTTCCAACATTGAGCATATGCTATATGAGCTGCAGTCAATTTGTGTATAATGATGTGTTGGAGTTGTTTTTCAATCTTTAAATTTATTATGCCCAAAAGAAATAATTCCGGTTTAAAGTCAATTTGTACCTCAGTTATCTCTTGTATCCAATCTCTTATTCGTTCCCAATAGTTTTTTGCTTTAGGACACAGCACCACATATGATAAAATGTTCCTTCTCTGATTTTACATTTCCAACACTTCGGGTCCATGTTTTTACACATTTTGGCCAATCTCGCCGGTGTTAAATGCCATCTGTAAATCATTTTATATTGGTTCTCCTTGTATGTACTTGATAGCGTCAGTTTACAATTTATGTTCCATAATCTTTCCCATTCCTCCAAATTTATATTTCGACCCACATTTCGTGCCCATGCTATCATTGGCCCCTTCACTATTTCTTCCTCTAACTCTATCTCTAATAAGTATTTATAAATTTTAGATAATAATTTTCCTTCCTTCCTTGTTAAAATTTTATCAAGTTGATGTGGGGTCTGACTTATTCCGTGTTCTTGCCTATCCCTATTATATCTAGATTGAATTTGTAAGTATGGCCACCAGTCTATGGGTATTCTTTGTTCTTCCAACTTTTCTCTTAATTTAAGATTTTCTTGGTTGTCTAATAATTCTTTATATCTAATCATCTTTTTTTATCTAATGTGTTAGGGTAAATCACTGCCTCCATCGGCGAAAACCACTTTGGAATTTTCCTATAATGTCTTTTTTTATTTTTTCCCATATCCGAATCAATGCTCCTCTTATCTGATGTTGCTGGAAATATGTGTATGTTTTCTTCTGTTTCCCCCATAGAAATGCGTGCCAGCCCGCCTGTAGGTCGTGTCCTTCAATCATTAATATCCTTTCGTTATCTAAGTTTATCCAGTCTTTGATCCATAATAACCCTGCTGCATAGTAATAAATTTCCCATTTTGGGAGCCCAAGACCGCCTCTACTTTTACTATCTTGTAGCGTTTTCATATTTATCCTAGCTTTCCCCCCCCCCAAATAAATTTATTTATTATTTTATCCAATTCTTAAAAAAAAATTCTCTAGTTTTATCAGGACTGTTTGAAATAAATACAATAATCTTGGTAGTATATTCATTTTTATCAATGCAATCCTACCTAATAATGATAATTGGAGTTTCCCCCAGGTCTCAAAGTCTTTTTTCATTTTTAGTATCAATTTTGTGTAATTGTCTTCTTTTATTGAGGAACACCTTGTAGTTAGCCAAATTCCTAAATATTTAATCTTTTTCGCAACTTGTAATTCCAAATTCTCTTCCAATTTCCTTTTCTGTTTGTCGGTTAAATTTTTCACTAACATTTTAGTCTTTTCTCTATTAATTTTTAGTCCTGCCNTCTTATACTCTTCTGTTTTAACTTGTACCCCTTTTATTTCTTTATTCACTCTAATTTGAACTAATAATACTTCCAGAGTCAAGATGAAAAGTAGAGGTGAAATTGGGCATCCCTGTCTTACCCCCTTGTTTATTTCAAAGCTTTTTGTGTTCTCTCCATTAATTATCACACTAGCCCTCTGTATTCTGTATATTGCCTTCATTATGTTACTGAATTTCTCTCCAAATTTCATGTCCTCAATCTGTTGGAACATAAATTGCCAACTGAGGCTATCAAATGCTTTCTGCACGTCTAAGAAGATCAAAGCTGCCTGTTTTCCTGGGTGTGCTTCGTTATACTCTCAGACATTTATCACCATTCTAATATTGTTTCTAATTTGTCTTTTGGGTAAAAAAACATTTTGGACAAACAATAATAATTTTTCAACAAACATGCTTTCTGAGTTTACATTCGTTAATACATATTTAATTCCTAATCCTTTGTTCCTTCTTCTAGCCAATGGTAAAATAAATCCCAGATTTGATAATAGTCCGTTTCTTCCTTTTCTTTCAATCTCATAGTCCATCTGTCCATCTCTGCGCATTCTAGTATTTTTTTTAATTATTTCTTCATCTGATGGTATTCCTTCATTTTTCCAGTGTTGTGCAAATATAATTCTTGTCGCTGTTGTGACATGCAAAGTCAAGTATAAGCTTTGTTTATTAGTCTTTTTCTGGCATTATACATGTTATGACTTCCAGGAAGATGGCTTGAAAATGGGGAATAAAAGTTGATTTCTTCTGCTCTTTTCCTTTTTAATATTTCATTCCCAGAATGAAATCTGAGTGCAATGTATTTCAGTAGATATTGGGCAGATTCTGCCTACACTCCCTGAGATTGGGTGGTGCATCTTGGGCTCCCAAATCATGATGAATAATCAGTTATGTGGCCACCTAAATATGGACTTGTGTTTTCTCATGGTCTCAGATCTCTGGCTAAAAATCTGAATTGCATGAGCCTGGTTTATTTCCCAGGGTAGTAGAGTTGATTTTCCACCAAAGGAGTAAGACTCCTCCCATGGAGTTTGTGATTGCTGGCTGTGAAGTTCTGGGAGTTGAAGTTCACATGCCATAAAATTGTCAAGGTTGAGAAACACTGGGTTTGTAAATAGAACAACACAGAGAATGGTAAATCATAGGAAACTTTAATGAACTGTTTTGACTGAACTATGCCATGTGTCATGTTTTGTACTATTGAAGCTATTGTTATATTTTTCCACTAGCAAACCATTCAATGACAATGGATCCGAAGAACATCAGAAAAAGGAAATATAGCGAGGATTTCTTACAATATGGTTTTACCTCAATATATACAGCGGGAATCGAGAAACCGCAATGTGTAATCTGTTGCGAAGTTCTATCGGCCGAATCGATGAAGCCAAACAAACTGAAAAGGCATTTTGAAAGAAAGCATCCGAGCTATGCTGGCAAGGATATCAATTATTTTAAAACAAAAGCTGATGGACTGAAGAAAGGCAGACTTGACACTGGTGGCAAGTACCACAAACACAACGTGGCAGCCATTGAAGCTTCTTATTTGGTGGCACTCAGAATCGCCCTCCCATTCTTCACTCCCATTGTTCCTCTTCTCTTGGACTCCATAGGATTGAGGTTCACCAATGTTTGAATCACTACCATTTTCCTGTCTCGGAGATCAACAATGAGACACTCAGAGATCTGTGTCTTTTAAAGAAGTGTTTTTTGGCTCCTTTGAGTTACAATTGACTGCTGGCAACTGCCTGGATACATCCCTGGAATTTTATTGCCAGAATTCAGAAGTGGTTTCCCTTTGCCCCCTTCCCAAGGCTGAAAGGGAATGACTGGCCCATGCTCACCGAACTGGCTTTGTGCCTAAGGCAGGACTAGAACTCACAGTCCCCTGTCTTGTTCTTTTACCAATGCACCAATTTGGCTCTGTTTTAAGAACTGGCACCTGAAAAACAGAATCCTGCCTCTCAAAGACGATGGAAGCAATGGGGGTTTGCTGTGCAATCTTTCTAGTATTTAAGGAGTGGAAGTTATAATATTTCATGAGATAGGATGCTTAGCCACTCTCGAAGATTCTCGAAAGAGGTGCATGTTTATTCTTGAGTAAATAGCTAAAGGAATTTTAATACAGAAGCTGAATGCATTTTGTTATTCCACACTTCACTTTTTTGTATCTGGGCCAGGCGATTATATTTTTCTTCTCAAGGATTTTTCCTGAATGAAGAAAGTTGGATTTCTCAGGATCGGGTTTAGGACAAATTGTCCCAGCCCACTCATTGTCGGACAGCTTGCCATGGGACAAGAATTGCATTAATATCAAATAAATGATGGAATAGAATGATGAAAAAAAGAATGCAAAAGGTGTCAAGGTTTTGGCTAAGGAGTCCAATGAAGTAAATACACCAGATCCATTCCGATCTCTAATGTAAAATTTTATTGGATATAGCATACTGCACGAAAGAATGGAAAACCAGCTCTGGCAATATGGCAGGAAAAAGATAGTTAAAAGAGTAAAGCTTTCCCTCCCCTCTCTGACAGGTCAGGTCATATTGTCCAATTAACCCTCAGGCAGTTCTTAAGAGAAGAACCAGGGCTTTTTTTTTGTCATAGAACGCACAGAACGGAATTCCGGCACCTTTTTGGGATGGAACCTTGTAGGGTAGGCAAGGCGTGTGTGAGTTCTGGCACTTTTTTTTTTTTTTTTTTAAAAAAACCACTGAGAACAATGTTTCTGTTCGCCACAACATTCCTCCGGTGGCCTTGGTTCCCACCCGGATAGAATTCACCCGTGCATTCCAAACCTTCCCCTCCCCCCTTGCAACTGTAGGCAAGCTAGAAGAAGCATGGCAGTTCTAACACAAGCAGTCTTCGTAGCTTGACAAAAGGAGGGGACAAAATGAAATGTGAACGGCAAAAATGAAAATAGTTTTTTAATTATTTTAAATATTGAAATTGAATTGTTGAATTGTCTTCCAGCGAATTGTCCCATGGCAGGTTGGCTGCAGCAAATTGGCCGTGGCGAGTTGTCCGATTCCGTTCAAGATCTGAGGTGACAGATATTGGAAGTGAGAGTTCAGCACTGTCTAGAAGACCACTCACAGTCCTTCTGGTTCAAAGAGCTCCCTAATCCTACCACGACAAAGAGAGTGTCTGAATGTCACTTACTTACCTGAAGACATCAAGGCAAAGGCAATTCCTGCCAGCAGAAGGAGGACTGAAAGCTTCATGACGGGTGACGTTCTGTGAGATGTAGCAAGCTGGAGTCAGGTAGCACCTAAATTGAATAAACTAAATAAAGTTCTTTTAATGTTGAAACCAAACACTGTAAAGACAACACAAAATGTCACAGAGGTCTACTCTGTGTTAAAAATCCATCGTCAGCATCTATCAATTGATCCAAAGTGAATATCCCTGCTTTCATCCAATTTTTCCATATCACATTTCCCCCTAATTTTTAATTTCCCCCATAAGTCAATTTAGCTTGGGAAAAAGGATTGACTCTGTTTTTATTAGACATTATATTCTATAGCTTTCTAACTGATATAATTGCTGAGGGTATGGAATACATTTATAGGGTGGGAGACAAAATTTTGGTCTCTTGACTCACAACTATTTAATGAATAAAACAGTTGGACAAAATGGGATTCTTGAAGCCTTTCTAGTTTCTTTTAGTGCCCCCAAAGCATGGATCCATTCTAATAAGAAGATTCCTAGCATCTTCCTTCTGAAGATATTTTGGACTACTTCCACTTGGGAAAGAATCTCACCCCACCCATAGGTCTCAACCTCTAAGCTAGTTTGATAGATTAATTGGGCTGATCTAAAGAGCTGTGTGCGCAAAAGTGGACATCATAGTGGTAAAACCAGAGGAGCTTATGGATGTTCTCAGAGTTGGTAGGAGTGAGAGCAGTACACAGTAAGATATGATAAAAAAATAAGAACAATAATGATAGTCTGAAGTTTGTAACTAATTAGGGAGGTTTGTAGACTATCTGGGAGCAAATCCACCTGTGTACATCTGGTATATATTCAAGGAGCAATTCGATTCAATATTCTGGCAATTAGCATCTGGCATATTTAGCACATACTTAGCGCCTCTGAACAAAAAAATTTCTCTGTGCACATTTTTAATCAAGCCCGATTCCCAATATGTTATTTTAAATGTCTATCCCTAGACAGTTATTTTGGGGGTACATCTTTGAGAAATACTAATTTGTGGGCAGATAATCTTCAGAATATTCTGCATTTGCACACCATTTCTGAGCTGAGTCAAGTTTTAGGACAAATCTTAGCATTAGATTGGAATGACAGCATTCTTTCTGAAAAGCTCCATTGAGAAATTCCTTTGACATGGTTAAGGTAAGATCTTGTTTGTGGCAGCTCCCATTGGATACAAAGAGTAAAGTAGCTTTTTTCAGAGACTTTGGAGGCTACACGTAATTATAATTTTACTGAGAGAATCATTTGTATTTTATTTCTTAATTTCTTTTGTAGGGAAATTGAATGAAGTGTTCTTCATCTGTAATGATTCCCGATACCATGCAGCCCCCCAACTAGGGGCATTAAGCAGGCTCAAGTCGCAACTGCGAAACATTTTTAAATCCAAATTTCTTACACACACTCCAAATATACACACATACACACACACACACACACAAACATACATACATACATACTTCTTGCTGAACTATACCTTTCAGCCTCCTCCCACCCACCCCTAGTCAGCAATGGTGAAAGAGGGTTTCTGAATATCAAGCGTTCCACCCCATTGCTTGTTTTGTCTGAGAGTATAAGTTCAATTAGCATGCCAAGGGGTCAAGCCTGCTGTCCATTTGTTCTTTCCCCAGTGACTTGAGGAATACTTTTTACTTTCTCTGGGTCTCAAGTAATGATTCCTTAAATGGGAAGTGGCTCTGGATGTCACTGGTCTCAAGGATTATAATATAAATAAAGATACAGTAAGGGTATGGCCCCAGCATAGCTGTAGAGTATCATGTATGGCAGTTTGCTATTTTTTTTTCTACCAGGCTACCAGGAAATTAAATCTGGACTCACTTAATTTGAAACAACAAAAGACTATCTGAGTGGTTTATTATGTGGTATTTTCCACTTCAAACGGGGAGAATCTGCTTCAAGAATCACCCTGTTGACTTTTCAAAACAGTGATGGGGAGTGGGGAAAAGCATCATAGGACAGACATCCCTGGAACTGTAGGATCTTTACTCAACTAGTTAATGATGCTGTCAAGGGAATCTTTGTACAAAACAGACAGGGAGATTTTTGACAGGGAAACAATCCAAAGTATTCCTGCTGTGTATTAAAACAGGACCTTTCCCTCAAATTCCTCTCTTTTCTTTTTTTCTTCACAAGAAAATATGATCCTGGCAATGGATGTCATGGGTTAAGGTACTTACTTTTGATTACACTGCGTTTAAATACATCTGATTGATGGAAGAAAAAACAAATAATCAGAGACTACAGATGCATTTCCTACTCAGGCCTGTTTAAAGTTATTTTGACAACATTGAAAAATAGTTGTATTCCAAATAATTGCAATATCATATTATTTTGTATATGATCAGCAGAAAGTAAAAGTTAAGAGAATATAAGGTTAACAGCTCTAACACGCAACCCAAATGAAGATGTTGAATAATTTTCAAGAGTGTGAATGTGGACTTTACAGATGGAGCAGTGAGAGTTATAAAT
>NW_015390203.1:90433-93381 GCF_001527695.2 Protobothrops mucrosquamatus
AGTGAGAGTTATAAATTAAACCCAACTGTGTGTCATGCTCTGCAAAGGTTTTGCAGAAGAGATGTAAAATGGAGAACGTGCAGACTAAAATAATCAGAGAGGGGCTGAGGGATGTCAAGCCTGATGGTCTCCAATGCCAATGAATAGCAGGAGGATTTTTCATGCAGGTGCACAGAATTTGGAAACAAAATATGATGCCTGAGGACAACACTCAGCTGGAACATAGACCTGTGCAGTAGGACAGTAGGACTGATGTCTCTGCTGAAGAAGCAGGCAGGAGTGGAAATTGTGCTCAGTGGTAACTCTGCCAGAACCCAGTCTGTCCTTGTAATGAGGGTGAAAGGAAGATATTGCTAACATTAGCAAAAGGATTCTCTTGTGGGCTTGTGCAAAGATTTAAAAAGGTATTTTATTAGTGCAAAAGCTCACTTGAATAATGGCCATGAAATAGAGTTAAAAAAAGGTCAGTCTGGTTTGATCCAGTGAATCAAAGATATGCAGATGTGATGTACCTATCAGCAATGGATTGTGCAAAGAATATTGTGATTTCTTCCATCTTCCTTCCCCCTGTCAGCAAAGACACATCTCATAGTAAAAACCACAAATTTGCAGCCAATGACACTTACCGATCAACACTTCGATTACATTGAATTTCTTTTCATCTAGGGCAAAAAAATAAAAATAAAAAATATAGAGAGACAATGGATGTTAACCTTATTTAGAACTATTTAGCTTATGTTCCCAAATTAAATAAATAAGTAACATTATTCCTATATTGAAGGGACAAGAATTCTTTCTCACCTGGGAATACAGTTGACAGCAAGATGTTCAATGATAAAAGAAGACAATTACATAAAATTATTGAATCAAATAAAACTGGACTTCAAAAAATGGAAAAACTTGCAATTGTCAATATTAGGAAGAATTGCCACAGTGAAAATGAATTTACTACCGAAAATCTTATTTTTATTTCAAACAATACCTATAAAATTAGAGAATTAGAGAAATTTTTTTTGATGATTTGAATTTCCTAATTTTGAAATTCATTTGCCAAGGAAAGAAAGCTAGAATTAAGATGAAAATGTTACAAGATGCTAAAGAAAATGGAGGATTTGGCCTACCGGAGTGGGTTCTATACTATCAAGCATCCGTATTAACATGGGTAAAAGAATGGATAATTCTTAAAAATAAAAGGTTGTTATATCTGGAGGGACATGCTTTACAATTGGGATGGCACGCTTTTTTATGGTATGGGAAAAATAAAGTTCATAAATATTTCCAAAACCATTACATAAGAAATGCATTGTTAACAACATGGGGAAAAAAAGTAAAATATACTTGAAAATTCCAAGGTGGTTGTCAACAATGGAAGCATTTGTACACCCAAATTTAGTGAACTTTGAAAAAATCTGGACATACAGAGATATTCTAAACCCTGGAGGAAACTTAAAATCTAAACAAGAAATGGAAAATCAGGGTATCAACTTATTATGGTGCACACATTTACAAATACAAACTAGAGATGATAAAGATGTTAAAATGTATGGATTTTATAAGGAACAAACTGTGTTTGATAAGACATTGTTAACTTCAGATGAGAAATTAATTAAGAAAATGTATAATTTTTTACTAACTTTGGAAATGGAAAGCGAAAAAGTCAAAGAAACAATGGTAAGATGAGCGAAAATTTTTGGATATAATATAGAATTAGAAAAATGGCAAAATGTATGGGAAAGAAATTATAAACTGACAATGTCAACTTCTTATAAAGAAAACGTATATAAAATGTTTTATAGATGGCACTTGCCACCAACAAGGTTAGCAAAAATGTTTAAAAATATGTCAGATAGATGTTGGAAATGTAAACACAAGTCAGTCACATATTATCATATTTGATGGACTTATGATAAAGCAAAGAACTATTGGAAAAAGATACATACTTGGCTAGAAAAGATGTTAGGAGAACATATTCATTTTAAACCTGATTTTTTTTATTAGGTATAATGCCAGAAAAAGACTAATAAACAAAGCTTATACTTGACTTTGCATGTCACAACAGCGACAAGAATTATATTTGCACAACACTGGAAAAATGAAGGAATACCATCAGATGAAGAAATAATTAAAAAAAATACTAGAATGCGCAGAGATGGACAGATGGACTATGAGATTGAAAGAAAAGGAAGAAATGGACTATTATCAAATCTGGGATTTATTTTACCATTGGCTAGAAGAAGGAACAAAGGATTAGGAATTAAATATGTATTAACAAATGTAAACTCAGAAAGCATGTTATATTATATTATAATTATTATTGTTTGTATTGAAAAATGAATAAAAAAACTTATATAAAAAGAATTCTTTCTCACTTTGAGACTACCAATACAACCTATATTCAATTCACAGAATGAGCTGATACTAACTTTAATACTATCCCTGGAGATCGTCTCTCCAGATAATTAAGTGGAGGACATTTAAAGGTCCCCCTGCCACACATATAATTAGGGGAAATGTGGCAGGAGAACCGGGATGCATCTGGTAGTGTTTGGTGAAGTGAAGACCTTCTTCTTTGTCAACGGAACTTGAAGAGCTGTGCTGTGCTAGGAATAGTGTGTGTATGTGTGTGTGTGTGTGTGTGTGTCTACCTTCTGTCAAACCTGTTGCATTTCTGAGACTCCATCCAAGAAATGAGAAATAAAAATATGATCTTTAGATGAGAGATCAGAAATTGATGATCTAATTTGGTTGCGTCCTTGGTCATTTCCAGGAAGTCCAGGGTGGCTGTAAGGTTCTACAAAGATTCTAATGTCTGCAAGTGGAGGCCATTCATCGTCTACTTTCTTCTCCCCCTAAACTTTGTGATTAAGCCTTTTGTAATGAGAGTTGCATATTATATTATAGTTACATTAGTTATATCATAATATTTGAATCGCAATAGCAATAGATTT
>NW_015390203.1:96807-97892 GCF_001527695.2 Protobothrops mucrosquamatus
GGCTAATCAAAGCCACAAAGTCCAAAATTAACAATAATCCCTTCCAATAACAGCATTTCACAACTCCACTCTATTATCGCATCAAGTACCTGGGTACATCACTTCCAGGCCCTTGATTGTGACCCACATGCTAACACCTATATGACAGATATATCACTATCCCCACTACCACAAGTGTGGCAAACCTCTTCTATTGCGGGGTACTTACACAATTTAACATTGAGACAATATAGAAGGGCCTTTTCTAGAGCCAGGTTTGATGCCCTCTTATTGGCTCTACTGGAGGAAAGATTTCATGGGATCCGTTATTCACAGAGACTTTGCCCTTGTGATTCCAGGGATTTCACATTCTCATACCTTTCTGTGATGCCCAAAAACGTGATCTGATTGCCCCAATGATTTCCAAAAGAGGACCCTGCAGATAAATGTTTATTGACAATTATTTTTTAAACAATGCTAACCCTACATTGATGTGCTAGATGGCCAAATATGTTCACCAAGTTACAAAATTTTAATTAGATTTGTTCTTTTATTGTCCCATTATTTTTTTACTTCCCTAATAACTAATGATTGTATTAAATTTTTTCTGCCTTTACTGTATTCATTGATAGTAAAGGCTGGGGGAAAAGTGTAACAAAGATATTGATTGTTTGCTATATACTTCTTAGATATCAGAATTAACGTAACGTATTAAAAATGTAACGATCAGCAACATCATCATAAGCCTTCCTGAAAGATATAGCAACATTTTGTGAAATAACAAAGAGAATGTCACATGTATTCATGTTGAGCCATTCACTAAGCATTCCACTTATGCGCCTTTATGCTTGATCACATCACATAGTGTTTCATTGATATTAATTTTTTTTATGATTTGTCCCTAGAACTTCCTCAAAGCCTCTTTCCTCAGTGCCACTTGTAGATTTCAGCCCAGTTTTGTTTATTTCCACTTTCTTCTTTCCTTTGGGGCTTAATTGATTAAAGCATGAAAATGTCTTTTGTTATCACCTGTAGATAATAGACTTGATGTCTGAGATACAGAGGTTCAGCACTTGTGTGTGTGTGTGTGTGTGTGTGTGTGTGTG
>NW_015390204.1:0-9204 GCF_001527695.2 Protobothrops mucrosquamatus
ACACGAGTTGAGTGACAGTCAGCTCTTGGTTTATTGGCAAGGCATAAAGTAAATCCGGACTGGCTCTCTGGGCCAGGGGAGCCCTCTTTTATGGGATTCCCCTGGCTTGTAATCACACAATTCCATTGGCTGGCAAGACCCTGTTGCTAGTTAGCCAACCAGCAACGGGCATGAAACTGTATGCAGATGGAGAAGGGCAGTCACCCTTAATGGGCGATCAATGGTGAAGGGCAATCACCCTTAATGGGCGATCAATGGTGAAAGGCAATCACCCTTAATGGGTGATCAGGATATGCATAGGGGATTAAGGGGGGGGGAATACAAAGAACACAACATTATCATTGTTTCTTTAACTTGTTCCTCTTCCATCTTTAAACTTAGCATGTACTTATACAGGTTCTTAATCAATTTTTCATCTGATGCCAATAGTATCTGGTCAAATTCTGTCTGTTCTTTATAGAATCCAGATGTTTTAGCATCTTTTTCATATCTCATTTGAATTTGCAGGTGTGGCCACCATGATAGATCAATACCCTGTTCTTCTAGTTCTTGTCTAGATTTTAGTTTTCCTTCAATATTCAAAATGTCTTTATAAGTCACAATTTGCTCATAGTTAATTAGGTTTGGGTGAACAAACGCTTCCATTATTGAAAGCCATCCAGGTATTTTCATGTAAATTTTTGCTTTTACCTTTTCCCATTCTAAAAGAAGTGCATTTCTTATATAGTGGTTTTGAAAGTACAGTATCTATGTATTTTATTCTTCCCATACTGTTTGGAACGTGGCTCAAGATCCCAAAACAAACAAACTCACTTGGAATTCCAGTAACAAAGTTTTATTAAAAAAAAAAGCATTTGCAAAGGCTTGGTGAGCTGAAACACACGCAGGAGTTCAGCCACACCTCCAAGAGCTGTTTGACCCTCAGGACATTCACACCTTGTGCATGTATGTCTTGCCAGTCTTCCAGGACCCTCGGGACATCCAAAAAAATTGACCTGACTTCCTTTTGTTCCTGGAATCCACTATTTAGTGTCTGGTTCTTCACAGGTACCGGGCCGGGGGTGGTCACCTTTCAGGAGACCATCAAAATCAACGTGGCGCCTGTCCCCTTAGGGATGGCCACTCCTGGGGGTCCGGGGACCATTTGGATTATCCCGGATGAGCCCCCAAGTTGTTTGGAACGTGGCTCAAGATCCCAAAACAAACAAACTCACTTGGAATTCCAGTAACAAAGTTTTATTCAAAAAAAAGCATTTGCAAAGGCTTGGTGAGCTGAAACACACACAGGAGTTCAGCCACACCTCCAAGAGCTGTTTCACACATTTTTATATCCTACCCCCGACGCAGATCCCCCCTCCCCTATTGCATTCAACACCCCTTATCTCATCCGACACCTTAATCCGGACCTCCTAAAACCACTGCCCTCCCCATACCCTTTGTTCTTATTTAACACCATCTACTTTTCTATCAACAAAGCTTACTTCTCATCTGTCTGCGGTTATGCCTTGAGTGCTAAACTTTATATACATATGTTGTTTTTTCCTCTACTTGCGGTTTCAGTTAGCTATCAACTCCTGCTTTTCACATTTGCACTTGTCAACGTTTAGATAAGATAGATAGACAACCTTTATGATTTTCAGGTGGCTTCTTCTAACAACCTTTAGGCTCATTAGAAATTTCTGAATAATACTTCATTCCTTTCAATCCACCCTCTCTTTTCTTTATCCTTTCAGAAATTTATAGACAGTAAAAAAATTATACACCTTAGAAATATATATATATATATATATATATATATATATATATATATATATATATATATATATATATATATATATATATATATATATATATATATATATATATATATACCTAAGCTATAGTGACCTCAGTTATAGAGGTGTTTACATCCACTTTGATAGTTCTTGTTCTACTTCCCTGGGATTTTCCAATATCTCACTTTCCTGTTGTTCTTCCTCCTCATTATCCCTTAAACACATCATTTCCTCATTTTTATATGGTGGAGGGTCTCCTAAAGGCATTCTTTTAGTAATGGCAGTTTATATCAATCTCTGTACCAGTCCTCTTATACAGGGAATTATACAGCAGCCCAAGGCTACTAAAACTCCAAAAACTGCAGTAAAAGAAGTGATAAGTGGCATCAGTATAGTCTTCCATTTTCCAAACCATGATTCTAATATTCCTGTTATCGAAGTGTCTACTCCAGAGTTGGTAGCCAATTCTTCTGATAAGGTAGTTAACCCTTGCAAAGCCCTAGTTATTGTTCCATCAGGAGCTGTGTTATTAGGAATGAAGGTACAACTTCCTTTTTCTCCTACCATTACACAAACACCTCCTTTCTCTGCTAACATGTCTAATGCTAATTGGTTCTCCCAGGCCATTCGACTTGTGGCATCCAATTGTTCAGCTATGTCCTTAACTGCATCTCTAGTATAATTTATGAATCTTTCTTGGTTATAATAAATGTAATCAATCCAATCCACATTCTTGTTTATAGTTACCCACCAAAACAAAAATGACTCAAAACCAGTCAGCACCTGATTCCTTGCTTTGTATTCATCTGGCACTCCCCTGGGAACTCCAATGGGATCTATATATATTCTATCATCAAAGGAGGTTTCCAGTGTTCTTTTCACCCTTTTTGGGCTAGAGAAGTTTGTACTAGGTGATCATAGGGAGGCAATTAAGACTGGGGTTCCTAACATAACTATTGTGCATGTCCCAGTCCAATGGTCTGGTAAAGTAGGATGTAAGATATCAGTCCCACAGTGCCACCAGATATCTGCTCTGGGAATGCTTAGCCTTGTTAAGTTAGTACACAAACTATCAGTGTTATTACAGCTGGTAATCTCTTTACATTGTTTCACTGTCCCAATATATTCATTCCCAGGTCTGCTTAAACAATGGGGAAAGGTAACATTCCTTGGCCCACTAAAGTAAGGGGCTTCCAGGAAGGTATGTCCTCTCTCCCAGGGAAATCAATGGACAGCTTCTTGGCATTCGGGTTGATCCCATGCAGTTCTGTTCTGGAATAAAGCTAGAAAGCATTCCCATGTTATTTGCTCCAGTGGGGGAGGCATTACATTCCCTATAGGCCTCCCTTGTGAACACACATAACAGTCAGATTGATTTAAACTTCTGACTGTATATTTGACCCATTCTAACCAAGTATTTAGATATCTTTTTCTACGTCTTGGGATAACTGGTTTTGTCACTTTAGGAGATACTGTACGTGGGTTTGCAGAGGTTGTTTAAGGTGCTGGTTTAGGTTTGGGTTTAGGTGGTAACTGTGCCACCTGACTACCCTTTTTCTTTTGGATTTGCTTCCATAACTCTAGATTCCCCTGATTGCTCATACTTAGCTGGATACAAACTTTCTCACCTTTCTTATGATCCCTGTGATCCTCCTTCAGTGTAACCTGATATATTCTTTTACCAGAGCAAGTTCCTTCTTCCATTATTCCTCCAAAGCTTGAAAGTGGAATTCCTACATATATTTTGGCTGGTATAACCAGTGGAACTCTGGAATACCTAGACTGCCTAGTTATTGGCCTACAGCATTCCAGATCTCCACTCTGGGTTATTCCTACTGTCATCATCAAGAGACATATCACTCCTGAGAGAATTGGTATTTTCTTCCTGCTTGGGAGTGCCATCACACGACCCATAGAAAAAGGCACAAAACCCGTGGGTGTCCCCACAATTTAGGCAGTGGTAACAACAACAACAGGTCAGGTAATTATACCAACAAAGACAATCACAGAATTTACACATGTGATGGTGATTGAGGCCCTGGGTTGGGATGAGATCTTTCACAATAGAGTTTCTTACTGATTAGGAGATATTCCCAGGATCCCTACGATTAACAGAGAAACCCACAACGCCCACCCCCAATGTTCTCCTGGCATTTATTGAATAGAATGATGTCCTTAGTAATAAGAATAAACAAACTGTATCCCTCGATAAAAGTACTGACCGTACCACTCAATTATCACCAGGTCATCCCAATCCTCTCCTTCTTCATTAGACCATCCCAAGAGATCTTCAATTATAACTATATCACACTCTTCTACACAATTTCTATGAACTGGAGCACAATCACAACAATGTGTACAGCAACAGCAATTAAACCAACACCTGCAATCACAGAACCAACACATAAGGTAGTTGTTCAGCCTTCTGGATTGGTAGTTCAATTTCCTCTGGTTGTGGTGTACCAAATAGTAGCATGGACATCCAATCTTCCCTGCAAAAGAAGAACATAACCAGCAACCATACAACAACCAAACCTCCAGTGAGCATATATCCTCCTATTTCAATTGCATTTAATGTCATTTAGAACACCGGCAAATTTTGAATTTCAGAGAATTCTCACTGGGTTCAATAGTCCAAACTGGTTCAGTAATGGCTTTCACTCTGGTATGGTGAGTCCACCCCTTCTCTTTTGTGCGGACTGCAGTTTCTCTGATGAGAAGTACTTGGAATGGTCCTTCCCACTTGGGTTGGAGCTTTTCCTCTTTCCAGGATTTGATCAACACCCACTGTCCTGGTTGGAAAGGATGAACCACAAAGTCAAGTGGAGGGCGTTGTGCCAGCAGTCCTTTTGTCCTGAGAACAGATAAATATCGACATATCACTGACATATTTTCTTATATTTCTGTCCCTTAATTCTATTCCTTCATCTCTTTCCAGGTAGGGCAATCCAAACAACATCTCATAGGGAGATAAACCAATATTCTTCCTAGGTTTTGTTTGTAATCTAAGAAGTGCCATTGGTAAACATTTAGTCCAAGGGAGCTTCAACTCCATCATTAACTTGGTTAATTGTTCTTTTAGTAACCCATTTTTCCGTTCCACGTGGCCTGATGACGTAGCTTTCCATGCCACATGATGTTCCCATTTTATTCCCAATGCTCCCATAACCCCTTGTAGTATTTTAGATGTAAAATGTGTGCCTTGATCACTGTCGATCACATTTACTACCCCATATCTTGGTATGATATGTTCCAATACGATCCTAATCACTGTGTTGGCTGTGGCCACTGAAGTTGGGTAAGCCTCTACCCACCCAGTTAAGTGATCGACTATGACCAATAAATACCTCATTCGTCCACTAGGTGGCAGATCAGTGTAATCTATTTGCATGTGTTCAAAAGGTCTTAGTGCAGGAGGTCTCCCCCCATTTCCGTTGCTCTCAGAGCTTGCCTGTTAACTTTCTTGCAAATCAAACATCTGCCCTTTATTTGTTTTGCAACAGTGAAAATTCTGGTTGCTGGAGGCAACCGTTTGCAAAGAACTTCAGAGTCAAGAGATCATGCTCTGTTTATTTTGTCTGTGAGTTATTTCCTGTTTTACTCGTGCTCCGTTGGAAAAGTGTTCTGTTGCTTTTGTTTTTCTGGGACAATTATCAGGTCTGTAACTCAAATAAAAAGGGTTTATTTTCCAGTCTACTGTTAAAAGAGGGGTTGTCTTTGTGCAGTAACAAGGACGTACGTAGGCTGGGACAGAACACATACTTGACACCATAATCTTACCTTGTCTTTCATCTCTCTCTATGTCCCTCCGGGCATAAATTTTCTGTGCCTCCTTTAAAAGATCATTCATGGGCTTATCTGACCACCCATCCAATTTTTGTAATTTCCTGCTGATGTCCGGCCAAATTCAGGTAACAAAATTTAACTTCATTAGGGCTTGTGTGGTCGGAGCATCAGGATCTAAGCCTGAATATTTCCTCATTGTATCTTTTAATCTATCCAAATAGTCTGAAGGTGTCTCTTCTTTTCCTTGACTGACCTCAAATACCTTAGAGGCATTTTGAGATCTAGGTACTGCTTCTCTAATTCCTTTTATAATCATGTTCCTCAAATTTTCCATGTCTGCTCTATCTGCTGCTACATTATTATCCCAATTTGGTCTTACAATAGGGAATTTTTGTTCCCCTATTGCATTGTTGGCATTATCTCTGTTATAGATTCTAATAGCTGCAGTTCTGATTAGATCTCTTTCCTCTGGGTTGAATAATGTGGTCATAATAGAATTTAGTTCATCCCAGGTGTAAATATTTGGTCCCAACAGGTGATCTAGTTGTTCTGATACTCCTATGGGATCTTCTATTAATTTCTTGAGTTCCTTTTTAAATGTTCGTACTTCACTACTCCTTAGAGGATCTTGTACATATCCCACTATGGGAACATTACCTGCCCCTAAGCCACCTGCTACCTCTCTTAGAGGGAATAATTTATTTTCTGCTTTTTCCTGTTCTATTTCTTTTACGTTTTCTCTTCGTTGTTGCCTGTGATTGTGTTCAGTTTCTATCTCATCATCTATCAGAGGCAAATTAACTAGATCTTGTCTACATTGTTCAAGTTTTCTCCTCAACTTCCCATATTGATTAACAGGGGGTCTGTTCATTTGAGGATTGTAGGGAAGTGGTAAGTTATATTTATTTTTCTCTCTTTCCCTCTCTTCCTCCTCAATTAATGCACTTTTATTTTCTGTTTGGTTTCTGTCAGTACTGAAAAATAGTTGATTTTTCTCTGGAGGCCATTTGTCTGGTGTCCAGATTACAGCATATTCCATTTCTCTAGGGCCCTTTTCCTTTTTATCAAATACGTATTCATATAGGGATTGGCACATAAAATAATTAAAACTAACCGTGGCCACTGAGTTCCCTCATCTATTTGTTTTTGTCCCCAAATAAAATAACAATATTGAATCATCAAGTCTTTATCTAAATCTTTTACCATTCTACTATAAGGAGGATGATTCCATCCAGCCAGGATCTTTCCCAGGGGACAGTGAGGAGGGATGAAAACATTATCTCCCTTTCCCACATCTTTATCTCCTTTTCCCTGGCCTAGGGAGTCCCCTTTTTGATCCTTCTGTGGCTTCTTGGAAGGTCTATTATCCATCAGTGGTTACCGTCTGGTTCTCTTATCCTTACCAACCTAGTGAGACCACTTTTCGCTTCACCAAGCCGCTTCCTCCTTTTTCCGGCCAATCTCCTCACGGAGGTATGGAAGCTCGTACTCAGGAGTCTGCTCTCACATCGCCTTGCCAGCCCTTATGGCCCTTGGGGCGTCTCATTCACCCTCTCACAGGTCTCAGATTCACACCAGCCTACCCACCCAGCCGCCCAGGTAACTGTGAAAATGCCCGGATTTTCTTACCTGGGTCTGCGCACAGAGTTTCCCGGCAATTGGTACTTGACCCACCTCCTTGCCTTGCCAGTCCTTCAGACCCTCAGGACATTCACACCTTGTGCATGTATGTCTTGCCAGTCTTCCAGGACCCTCAGGACATCCAAAAAAATTGACCTGACTTCCTTTTGTTCCTGGAATCCACTATTTAGTGTCCGGTTCTTCACGGGTACCGGGCCGGGGGTGGTCACCTTTCAGGAGACCATCAAAATCAACGTGGCTCCTGTCCCCTTAGGGATGGCCACTCCCAGGGGTCTGGGGACCATTTGGATTATCCCAGATGAGACCCCAAGTTGTTTGGAATGTGGCTCAAGATCCCAAAACAAACAAACTCACTTGGAATTCCAGTAACAAAGTTTTATTTAAAAAAAAAGCATTTGCAAAGGCTTGGTGAGCTGAAACACACGCAGGAGTTCAGCCACACCTCCAAGAGCTGTTTGACACATTTTTATATCCTACCCCCGACGCAGATCCCCCCCTCCCCTATCGCATTCAACACCCCTTATCTCATCCGACACCTTAATCCGGACCGCCTAAAACCACTGCCCTCCCCATGCCCTTTGTTCTTATCTAACACCATCTACTTTTCTATCAACAAAGCTTACTTCTCATCTGTCTGCGGTTATGCCTTGAGCTCTAAACTTTATATACAGATGTTGTTTTTTTCTCTACTTGCGGTTTCAGTTAGCTAGCAACTCCTGCTTTTCACATTTGCACTTGTCAACGTTTAGCTAAGATAGATAGAAAACCTTTATGATTTTCAGGTGGCTTCTTCTAACAACCTTTAGGCTCATTAGAAATTTCTGAATAATACTTCATTCCTTTCAATACCATAGGAAGGCATTCCATCCAAGTTGTAGGTCATGCCCTTCTAGGTATAGTAATCTTTTATGTCTAAGGGTTATACATTCTTTTATCCATGTTAGTGCAGATACTTGATAGTATAGGGCCCAATCTGGCAGCCCAAATCCTCCATTTTCTTTCTCTTCTTGTAACATTTTCAATCTAATTCTGGCTTTTTTTCCTTGCCAAATAAATGTCAAGATCATCAAAAAAAAATTCCCAATTTTATAGGTATTGTTTGAAATAAGAAGAGTAATTTTGGTAAGATATTCATCTTCACCGTTGCTATTCTCCCTAGGTTTTTCCATTTATCCAGGTCTAGTTTTATTTGTTTTAATAGTTTTACGTAGTTGTCTTCTTTTATTGTTGCACATCTTGCTATTAAGTATATCCCCAGGTATTTAACTTTCTTAACTATTTGAAGATCTGTTTTTTTCTGACAACTGATTTTTTTTGTTTATCTGTAAGGTTTTTGGTTATCACTTTTGTCTTTTCTCTATTTATTTTCAGTCCTGCCACTTCTCCAAATTCTTCTTTTTCAGAAGCTTGGGGCTTGTCACAAGCGGCTCTTCTAATATGAAAACCAAGTCATCCGCAAATGTTTGTAGTTTATATTTTTCATCTTTTATCTTCATTCCTTTAATTTCTGAGTCTTGCCTAATATTTCTATTTAATACTCCCAGTGTTAATATAAATAATAATGGGGATAATGGACATTCTTTTTTTTTATTGAAAAGTTTTATAGAAGTTACAATATAAACCCCAAAACCAACCCACCCTAACCCCCCCTCTCCCTCCCCCGCTTCCCAGAGCTGAATACAGGGTTACAAATATAATAATCATAATCTAACTAACATTAACCAACTATATACTGTAAATAACCAAGTCCATAATGCGCTTTAACTCCCCTTTAACATAAATATAATAATAATAATTAAAACCTAAACAAATTAGTATCCTAATTATTAAACAATAGAATATCCATATTGTTAAACAATACTAATACTAAAAGTAATAATAATATCATATAATTAAAACTAATAAAAATTTCACTATAATAAACTATTAATACTAATAATACTCTAAAATTTACTCATAAGCTAAATGGAACTTTTTAGTCCCATATTTATTCTGAATATAA
>NW_015390204.1:10361-11467 GCF_001527695.2 Protobothrops mucrosquamatus
TTTTACATTAGAAGCTGTAATATATACTCCCAGATATTTAACCTTTTTCACTATTTCAAAACCTGTCAATTTAACTAACATTTCCTTTTCCTTCATAATCATATTTTTAGCTAATATTTTAGTCTTATTATTATTTACCTTAAAACCAGAAACTTTCCCATACTGAGTTATAATTTCCATTAAGTCTATAACCGATTGAGTCGGTTGAGATAATGTCACAACCAAGTCATCCGCAAAAGCTCTCAGCCTATAATCATTCTGTTTTATTTTTATTCCCTTTATTATAGTTGATTCACGAATTTTGATCAGTAGAATCTCCAATGTTAAAACAAACAACAATGGCGATAATGGACATCCCTGTCTTGTACCTTTTTCAATTTTAAATGCCTCTGTTAATCCCCCATTAATTATAATTTGTGCTGATTGTTGTTGATATATAGCCCTAAGAGAATATAAAAAATTATCCCCAAAATTCATTTTATCAACAACTTTCAATAAAAATTGCCAATTCAACTGATCAAAAGCTTTTTCAGCATCCAAAAATATCAATGCCGCAGGGACTTGATTGTTCTTATCCAAATACTCAATTAAATTAACAATTTGTCTTACATTATATTTCATGTATCTTCCAATTATAAATCCAGACTGATCAAAACTTGCATTAATCTATTTGCCAATATTTTAGCAAAAATCTTATCATCTGTATTCAAAAGCGATATAGGTCTATAATTCTTAGGCTGGGTAAGATCTTGGTCCTCCTTTGGAATCAGCGATATAGAAGCCCTTCTCCAAGACGGAGGCACTTCTCCTCCAATCTGAATACTATTAAAAAGTTCCTTTAATGGTTCTATCATCTCTTCAAATAATATTTTATAATAAATTGCTGATAATCTATCTGTACCAGGGGCCTTACCCACTTTTAACTGTTTAATTGCCAAAATAATTTCCTCAGACGTAATTAAACAATTCATCTCCTTTCGTTGTTCATTTGAAAGTCTAGGAAAATGTGCTGCTTGTAGGTACTTGTCTATATCTGAAGCTTGTATATTTTCACTAGCATATAATTTTGTATAAAAATCTAAAAAACTCTTTTTAATCAACTTTTG
>NW_015390204.1:13759-19938 GCF_001527695.2 Protobothrops mucrosquamatus
GTTTCACTTTCCCCCTTTCAAACAAAGAAACAGCATTCCGGCGCCATTTTTCCCTTTTAAGTCCAATTAGAATATGGAGAAGATTATTTCTCCCCGAGTTAAAGTTTCCAGCACTTGCAATTTTAAATTCTCCTGGTCAGCTCTGTCTGCTTTTAAATTACTCACAAGTCCCTTTAAAATGCAGATGTGGATGCGGCGTCTTGCTTTGCTCCTGAAGCTCCGAGCAAAGGCGTCCTGGAGTGCAGAGAAAGCCTCGGGCTCCAAGGGAACTCACCCTCCGACCTCCAAATAATTAAGGAGGTCTAAGGGAGCTCTACCTCTACCCGAGAAAACTCTCCTCCCCCTCTTCTCCCAAGGAGGAGGTTTTCAAGCCGCGGGACAACTGATTTTCGCTGTCTCCGCGCGCTTTTCACACAATCACAGGGCTGGCTGCTAAAAGAAAGCCGCCATCAGTGCAGCATCACCACCGGATGCTGGATAATGGACATTCTTGTCTTGTTCCTTTTTTAATGTTAAAATTTTCTGTAAAATCTCCATTTATGATTATTTTAGCTATTTGTCTATGATAGAGTGTTTTAATTGTATTTATAAAGTTTTCTCCAAAATCCATTTCATTTAGTTGTTGAATCATGAATTGCCAGTTTACGTTATCAAAAGCCTTCTGTGCATCTAGGAATATTAGCGCCATCTGCTTCCCTGGGGGCATTTCATAGTATTCCAAGGTGTCTAAAATCATTCTTAAATTGTTTTTTATTTGTCTCTTAGGTAAAAATCCTTTTTGGTCTGTGTGTATAAATTCAATCAAAAATCTCTTTAATCTTTCTGCTATTATTGAAGCAAAAAAATTATAATCCACATTTAATAGAGATACTGGTCTATAATTTTTTATCTGTGTCAAGTCTGAGTCTTCTTTGGGTATTAAAGTAATGTAGGCTTCTGTCAAAGTATTTGGTATTTAGCCTCTAAAAGTACCTCGTTACATAGGTAGCCAATCTGGACCCGGGGTCTTATCATTTTTTTGCCTTTTTATGGCCTCTGTTACCTCCATCATTGATATTTTTTTCATTTAGCATATTTTGAATATTCTCTGAGATTTTTGGTAAGTCAGCTTTTTTTATGTATTGCTTTATTTTTTCTGGCAAAATTTCTTCTGTGTCCTAAAGTGTCTTGTAAAAGTCTTTGATTATTTTTTTTTGCTGGCAATGGGGAAAAAGTCGCAATACATCACGCGACGTCATGTGACGTTGTGAGTTTGACATGCCTGCTCTAAAAGAAGGCAAATGACCAGCTGTCTGCAAGGAATATAAATCTTTTCATTACCCACCATCCAGTCAGAGCTGAAGAAGCTTCTTGGATGAGAAGAAAAACGTCTTCAAAGAAAAACAAGAAAGTCCAGTTGCCTCTTGAAAAAGCACCTTTGGAACAACCATGACCTGGATGATTGAGAATCTCCATAGACGTTACTAAACATTATTTTTTAGTGCAGAATGATTTCCAGAGCTTGGGGCAGGATCTCAGTAGGATAAGCTGTAGGCTTACTTTTCCAGAGGTTTTACCAGTATATAAGGAACAAAAAGGACAGCGTATAGCAGAGTTCAATGTGTGGCTAAACGAGTGGTGTAAAGGGGAAGGCTTTGGTTACGTTAGCCACGATGTCTGCAGCTGGTCCAATGAAAAACTGTACAAAAGAGATGGTTTGAATCCATCAAAGAAAGGGACTGAGTTACTTGGCATTAAATTCACAGATTTTCTGGAGAAACATTTAAACTAAACAGTGGGGACAGTGAGTTAATAGATATAGAACATTTCTGTCCCCAGCAATCTAAAATTAATAGGGTTATCAGTGCATGTAACATAGATGTTTGTGTGGGTAAGAATATCAACCTTGCTGTCAAGTAAAATCAAGCTTTTAATAGTGAGTGCCATACCAAGTGCACTAAACAAACAGGTGGTAAGGAAGTAGGGGAACTCAGGCACCACACAGGCTATGTAGAAAGTAAACACAGGGTCAGTCAAAAAGGACTCAAATGACTGCTGGTGATGTCGCAGCAACATGGGCGCAGGGGAACAAGGCTCCATTCCCCACGCCTGATTTCTACCCGCTGGGGGGTCCAAAAGGATCAAAGGTTGCCCCGTAGAGGTGACTGGCCAAAGGGCGAAGCTTTGTAGATTGCGGGCCAGTGGTAGCTGACCCACTTGATCCAAAGAAGCCCTTGGGACCGGCAGGAAGAAAGGCTGACTGCACCCATGCTGCCAGCCAGAAGCTGCTGATCATCGGAGACAACGAACCCAAATAAGCGGAAAGCAAAACAGCTGATCTGGGTGAGACTACTTTCCTTACCTCTCTACAAGTGAAAATACCGGTTCTGGAAAAAGTCATCTGACTTCCCTGGATTACAAATACAGCTTGACTTGGAATTTTTATAAGCTGTTTTGAGACAGAGTGAATAACAAGAAACTTCTACTAGCAGAACACTTTGGATTACCATTTTGACAGTATACTTTTTCCTTTTTTCCCTTTTGTTCTTTTTTATTATTATGATTACTATTTACCACTCCTATTTGTTAGGAACCTATTGGATTACAAATTTTGATTTACTTGGTGGATTACAAAGTATGACTAAAAGATAAAGATGAGCATCCCAAATCTATCTGTCAGATGTCCTTCGTCTGAAGCAACAGAATCCAGGAACGCAGGAACAAGGTGACCAACAGGTTTTGTTCTCTACAAAGTTAAACTCAGCACTGGGAGTGGTTTGCTCCCAGTGCTTTACATAGACTTTCCCCACCCTGCAGTCCCGCCCCAAGCAGCAAGCCAGCATCCGGTCTGTGGAGGCAAAAGCCGCAGTGCAACCTCCAGCTTCCCTCCTGCCAGTCCTCACGCCAACGTCCTGTGCTGTTCCAGAGTTCCACACACCGGGAGACCGCTCCAGGCACTGTTGCAGCTGCACCTCCCCTGCACAGCGAACCCGGTGCCCAACCGCTCCCGTTGGCATTCAGCGGCGTTCCGTGGCAGGTAGAGGCATCTCCGGGGCTTGACAGGCGGCTCCCTCTACCAGGGCTCCACCTGGAAGGTAAGAAGAGACAGATGAGTACATGTTCACCCTGGCAGACGGTTCTGCAGACCCGCCTCCCGGCTTCTCAGGGTGTCGGTGGTGAAATGCCTGCACCAGTCGCGGTGCATGGACGTCCTCCCCCCTCACCCATGATGCCTCCGAGGGGGTACCCCTTCCACCAAACTAGATATTGCACCCATCCACGACGGGGCTGGGAGTCCAAGATCTCCTGTAGCTCGTAACGCTCCCCAGAAACTGGCCCCGGTGCTTCGTTCACGGGCTTATTTGGGGAATCCCTGACCGGTTTCAGTAGGCTGCTGTGAAAGACTGGGTGTACCTTCCCCAAGAACCGGGGTAGCTGCAACCGCACGGTTACCGGGTTGATGACTTGAACCACCTGGAAGGGCCCTATTTGGGGCCCAGCTTTCACTGTACCCCACAACCCCCCCCCAATTGTGCCATCCACTCCTGGGGTGAACATGGCAAGGGGGTCCCCTGAGGCCACTCAGGGATAGGGACGAAGTCCACCCCATGCACCACCCGAAAGGGAGCAAACCCAGTGCTGCTGTGCACTGCATTGTTATAAGCTACTTCCGCGAATGGTAACAAGTCGACCCAGTCCGTTTGCTGATAAGACACGTAGCTGCGCAGGTAGCGCTCGACCATGGCGTTCGCATGTTCGGCCGCTCCGTTGGTACTGGGGTGATACGCCGAGCTGAGGCCCTGGGACGACCCTATGTACCGGAGGAATTCACGCCAGAATCATACCGTGAACTGCACCCCCGGTCTGAAATAATCCGTCGAGGCACTCTGTGAAGGTGGTACACATGCTCGATAAAGAGTCTAGCCAACCGCCGGGCGGACGGTAGCCCCTTACATGGGATGAAGTGGGCCTGCTTGGGGAAAAGATCAATAACTGTCCAGATGACGGTGTGACCACGGCTCTCTGGCAACTCAACCACAAAGTCCATGGCGATGTCCTCCCATGGTCAGGTTGGGTCCGCCACCTTTTGCAGTAACCCCAAAGACTTTCCTGTACGGGGCTTTGTGGTGGCACAAACGTGGCAGCCCTTAACATGGGCTTCCACATCTGCCTTCACCTGGGGCCACCAGAATTGACACCTTACCAAGTGCAGGGTTTTCAGGAAGCCGAAATGCCCCGCCTGTTTTGTATCGGCACCGTCGGAGGACCGTCTGCCTCAGGACCTCTGGGACATACAACTTGTCTCCTTTCCAGGCCAGCCCCTCCCACCTTGTCAATAGGCCAGGATGGTCCCTCGCCCATGGGTCTTCTCGGACTGCCGTTCGTAGCTCCTGGACCAGATCGCCTACCACAGTACGAGGAACCGCCCGAGCTGCGCCTTGTTGGTATGGAGGCATGATTGCTTGCACCACCTCCTCCCGCTTGCTATTGTACTGGGGCATGCGCGATAAGGCGTTGGCCAAGATGTTCTTTCCACCTGGTGCATACTTCAATGTGAAGTGGAAGTGGCGGAAATACTGTGCCCACCGGACGTGTTTTGGTGACAGGCGCCTTGGTGTTTGCAGTACTTCGAGGTTCTTGTGGTCCGTCCATACCTCGAATGGCTCCTTTGCCCCTTCTAACAAGTGCCGCCATGTTGAGAGTGCCCACCGCACCACGAACGCCTCCTTCTCCCATATGGCCCATGACCACTCGGTGGCCGTGAACTTCCTCGATGTGTAGGCACATGGTTGTAGCACCCCCTGGCCATTTCGTTGGAGTAGAACCACCCCCACGGCAACATCACTGGTGTCGGCTTGCACTACGAATGGGTTCTCAGGGTCTGGGTGGAGCAAGACCGGCTCTCTTGCAAATAAGGATTTTAGATCCTCGAAAGCCTTCTGTCAGGACAAGGTCCACACCAGCGGTTGCCTGGGGCGCGGCTTGATCGCTGTGTGCCTCGTGCGTAGCAGATCCATCAGGGGTAGGGCCACCACAGCAAACGAGGGGATAAATTGCCTATAGAAATTGGCAAACCCCAGGAAGCTCTGTAGCTGCCGAGGGGTTCGGGGCACCTGCCATTCCATCACTGCTTTCACCTGGTGGGGGTCCATTTCTATACCATCCCCTGATATCTTGTAGCCCAGATAATCCAGGTGGGTCCGGTGGAACTCACACTTGGAGAGCTTCACGAACAGGTGGGCGTTGAGTAGCTTCATTAGTACCTGTCGGACCAGGTGGATGTGTTCCTCCAAGGTGGTGGTATAAATCAGGATATCATACAGATAGTCTAGAACCCCGCGGTATAGGTGTTCATGCAATACCTGGTCCTGTTAGATCTCTCAGCGGCTTTCGATACCATCAACCATGGTATCTTGTTGCACTGGTTAGAGGGGTTGGGTTTGGGGGGCACTGTCTTACGGTGGTTCTCCTCCTACCTCTCGGACCGGTCACAATTTGTGTTGGCAGGGGGGCAGAGGTCGACCTCGAGGTGTCTCACTTGTGGGGTACCGCAGGGGTCGGTCCTCTCGCCTCTCCTGTTCAACATCTATATGAAGCCACTGGGTGAGATCATCCGTGGTTTCGGGATGGAGTTTCATCAGTACGCAGATGACACCCAGTTGTATATCTCCACCCCGGACCACCCCAACGATGCCGCGGAAGTTATGTCCCGGTGCCTGGAGGCCGTGCGAGTCTGGATGGGGAGGAACAGGCTTCGACTCAACCCGTCCAAGACCGAGTGGCTGTGGTTTCCGGCGTCACGACATAGCCAGTTGGCTCCATCCCTGGCTATCGGGGGCGAGTCATTAGCCCCTGCGGAGAGGGCCCGCAACCTGGGCATCCTCCTGGATACTCGGCTGTCTTTAGATGACCATATGACAGCCGTGGCCAGGGGAGCTTTTCATCAGGTTCGCCTGATATGCCAGTTGCGCCCCTTTCTGGATCGTGACGCTCTACGCATGGTCACTCAAGCCCTCGTTTCCCGCCTGGACTATTGCAACGCTCTCTACATGGGGCTCCCCTTGAGGTGCACCTGGAGGCTCCAGCTAGTTCAGAATGCGGCCGCGTGGGGGATCCTGGGGGCCTCTAGATACTCCCATGTAACACCTCTCCTGCGCGAGCTGCACTGGCTGCCTGTGGCCTTCCGGGTGCGCTTCAAG
>NW_015390204.1:20210-21385 GCF_001527695.2 Protobothrops mucrosquamatus
GAGCAGGCCTGTTATTTAATTTGATTTTAGAACAGAAACTTGCGTATATTTATCGTGGTTTTTATTATCGCCTGTTCACCGCCCTGAGTCCCGTAAGGGAGATAGGGCGGTATATAAATTCAATAAATAATAATAATAATAATAATAATAATAATAATAATAATAATAATAATAATAATAATAATAATAATAATAATAACAACAGAGGCCATAAAAGGGCAAAAAAATGATAAGACCCTGGGCCCAGATGGACTGCCTGCAGAGCTCTACAAAATATACTAAGCCCAATATTGAAAGAACTGTGTAATGAAATACTTTTGGAGGCTAAAATACCAAATACATGGACTGAAGCTAACATTACCTTAATACCCAAAGAAGAGTCTGACTTGACGCAAATAAAAAATTACAGACCAATATCGTTATTAAATGTAGACTATAAAATTTTTGCTTCAATAATAGCAGAAAGACTAAAGAAATTTCTGACCAAATTTATACATACAGACCAAAATGGCTTTCTACCTAAAAGACAGATAAAAAATAACTTAAGAATGATCCTAGATGTTTTAGAGAGCTATGAAATTCATCCAGGGAAACAGATGGCTTTAATATTTCTAGATGCACAGAAAGCGTTCGACAACGTAAACTGGCAATTTATGTTCCAGCAACTAGAGGAAATGGATTTTGGAGAAAATTTTACAAATGTAATCAAAACAATTTATCATAAAGAAACAGCTAAAATAATTGTAAATGGAGATTTTACAGAAAACTTTGACATTTAAAAAGGCACAAAACAGGGATGTCCACTATCTCCACTATTATTTATATTAACACTGGAAGTATTGAATAGAAATATCAGGCAAGATATAGAAATTAAAGGACTGGAGATAAAAGATGAAAAATACAAACTAAAAGCATTTGCAGATGACTTGGTTTTCATATTACAAGAACCGCTTGAAACAAGCGTTAAGCTGGAGGAGGAGGAGTGAACGTCTCGGCGGCACGACGTATTCCTTGGGGGCTCCCTAGGAATCGTTGCTTTTCAGCTGTTTGGGGAGGTCTGCCTAGTCCTAGACAGACCAGAGCTGTTCTGTAGGGACAGTGAAGAAGGGAAGGATAGTTTGGCAGCACAGGAGGGATCGCAATCTCCTGGAGAGCCGAACGGAAGCTTCCCAGAC
>NW_015390204.1:23816-26720 GCF_001527695.2 Protobothrops mucrosquamatus
GGAAGTAGGAAGGTTGGAGGAGAGAGTGGTGAAAGAGAAGAGGAGAGGAGAGGAAGAAGAGGGAAGTAGGGAAGAAAGAGAAGGAAGGGAGAAAGAAGGTAGAGAAGAAGGAGTGGGGATGCAGTGAAAGGGGAAATGGGCGAGCAACACCAAAAGTCATGTGTATGTATTTATTTCATTAAAAGTATCTTATATATAAAAAAAAAAAAAAAGAAAGAAACAAGCGTTAAGCTTATGGAGAAAATAGAAGAATTTGGAGAAGTGGCAGGGCTGAAAATAAACAGAGAAAAGACTAAAGTGCTAACTAAAACCTTAACAGAAAAACAAAAAAACCAACTAGCAAAAAAAACTCAAAAACCTTCAAATAGTCAAAAAAGTTAAATATTTGGGAATTTATTTAACAGCAAGATGTGCAACAATAAAAGAAGACAACTATGTAAGATTGTTAAAACAAATAAAATTGGATTTGGAAAAGTGGAAAAATTTACAACTTTCAATGCTGGGGAGAATAGCAACAGTGCAAATGAATATCTCACCAAAAATACTTTTTATTTCAAACGATACCTATAAGACTGGGGAAAACCTTTTTTGATGACAAAAAAGTATTTCAGTATACTGAAATTTATCTGGCAAGGAAAAAAAGCTAGAATTAGACTGAAAATGTTACAAGAAGCGAAAGAAAGTGGAGGACTTGGACTTCCGGATTGGACGCTATACTACCAAGCAACTACTGTATATTAACATGGCTAAAAGAGTGGATAATGCTTAGAGATAAAAGACTATTATACCTAGAGGGGCATGACCTACAACTTGGATGGCATGCCTTTCTGTGGTATGGGAAGAATAAAATACATAGATACTTTCAAAACCACTTTATAAGAAATGCACTTCTTCTAGAATGGGAAAAAATAAAAGTGAAAATCTATATTAAAATACCTGGATGGCTTTCAACAATGGAAGCATTTGCTTACCCAAATTTAATCAATTACGAGAAAGTTGTGACCTATAAAGATATTTTAGACAATGAAGGGAAATTGAAAGACAGACAAGATTTACAAGAACAAGGTATTGAACTATCATGGTGGCCATACTTGCAAATTCAAACGAGATATGAAAAAGATGCTAAAATAACAGGATTTTATAAAGAACAGACAGAATTTGACCAGATAATGCTAAAAATAGATGAAAACTTGATAAACTCTATAAATATTTGTTAAACTTAAAGATGGAAGAGGAACAAGTAAAAGAAGCAATGATAACATGGGCAAAGAACTTTGGACATAAGATAGAATTAGAAAACTGGCAAAGATTATGGGAAAGAAATGCTAAATTAACGAAAGTGGTGGCTTACAAAGAAAACTTATACAAAATGTTTTACAGATGGCATCTAACACCGGTGAGATTAGTGAAAATGTTCAAAAATACATCAAATAAGTGTTGGAAATGTAAACAAAAACCAGGTACTTATTATCATATCTGGTGGACATGCCCTAAAGCTAAAAGATTTTGGTCAAAAATACACATATGGTTGAAAAAATGACTAAAAAACATATAGATTTCAAGCCAGAACTGTTTCTGTTAGGCATAATAGGAGGAAACTACGGGAAAGATTGTATATATTTAATTTTACATGTATTTGCCCAATATTGGAAAAATGAAAACTTAACAACGGAGGAAGAACTAATTAAGAAAATTTTAGACTGTGCAGAAATGGACAGATTGACATTAAAGATAAAAGAGAAAGAAGACTCAGTGTACTTTAGAACATGGGACACACAGCTAGAGGGATTTAAATTATTTAAAAGAAACACACCAAATAAAAGAGGAGGTGGAGTTGCTCTCTCTATACGAAATAACTACATCTCTACAGAAATAGACCACAACGATGATGAAAATTGTCTTGAATGCATTTGGGTCAATATAAAAGGGGGGGGGGGAATGACATTGCCATAGGTGTATACTATAGGCCACCCAACCAAACACAGGAAATAGATGAACTTTTTGCTAGTCAGCTAACTAAGGTATGTAGGAAGCACATCTCAATAGTAATGGGGGACTTTAACTACCCTGACATCAACTGGGAGACAAACTCTGCACCAAGTGGAAGATCAAACAGATTCCTGACAAACCTAGCAGACAACTTTGTCTCCCAAAAAGTAGAGAAGGGAACTAGGGGATTAGCCATTTTGGGTCTAATTCTCACTAACAGAGATGAAATGATAGAAGGTGTTGAAGCCATAGGAACCTTGGGAGGAAGTGATCAGGCAATATTGGAATTCAACATTATGGAAGCACAAGCAATAGAACACAGTCAAACTAGAGTCTTGGACTTCAACAGAGCTAATTTCAATAAACTTAGAGAGGGCATGGGAAGGATTCCATGGATGAGAATCCTCCAGGGGAAAACAACTCAAGAAGCTTGGGAAATTTTGAAAAGTGAGATAATAAAAGCCCAGTCTAGCACAATACCAACAAAGAGGAAAAATAACAGCTCTCAAAAGAAACCAGCATGGCTGCATAAAGAACTCTCTGATAAATTGAAAGATAAAAAGGAAGAAGTATAGGAGTAATGGAGGGGAGGAGTGAACGTCTTGGCGGCACGACGTATTCCTTGGGGGCTCCCTAAGAATCATCGCTTTTCAGCTGTTTGGGGAGGTCTGCCTAGTCCTAGACAGACCAGAGCTGTCCTGTAGGGACAGTGAAGAAACCATCCCCAGTGGCTCTCGAGAGACTGCAAAAGTAATGCTGCTGGCCTGCTCCTAGTCTCCTTAATTTTTAAGGGTAATCTTCAAATTCTGGGAGGTAAGGATAAGAATTACACATATCCCTACACATACCACTCTGCCAATTCAAGCAGTGTACTGGATCTCTTTTGTGTGTCTAGAGATAAAGTTGACCTCTTTT
>NW_015390204.1:29420-32607 GCF_001527695.2 Protobothrops mucrosquamatus
ACTGAAAACAATTGGACTAATAGAACTGAGTTGAGAGTAAATAACTGTTGGAGGTCTAGATTGTTTGCTTTTTCCTTTAAGTGAGTTGCTGCTTTTTCTTCAGCTTCCTTCTTCTAAAGCAGAAGACTAAGTGACCTTGAACAACATCTGCTGGGCTCACTGATAAGAAGTGAGACATTAATTGCATTTAACACAGAAACTGTTTCTTGTTTTGGAGAACGGTGGACTGCCTTATGGAGGTTTTATTTTAGATCTCCTTTTTTTTCAGATTAAGGCACGAAGAGTCTGAAATAAAGAAGTGTAAATTGTACTTTTTCCTGCCCTTGGACTTTTGAGGTGGGATTTTTCTCCTATTTTTGTTTCTTTCCTCCTCTTCTTGGAACATATTGGGATTATAATAGCACACTGACATTTGGATTATAAATCATTGGATAAGATGAAGAAGACCACAAGACACCTAACAACAGCCCCCTCAACACTACAGAGTCTGGTGGTGCAGAAAACACTGGACTCTACAATACAACAAGATAAATTTAATATGGAACTGAAAAATATGATACAGGCATTACATACAGACTTCAAGGAAGGGTTAGGTAAATTAGAAGAGGAATTAAAAGAGGTCAAAGAATTGATGGGAAAAAGTGAACAAAGACTGCAACAAGTGGAAGGGAAAATTGAATTAATGGATAAGAGAGTAGAGGAGATGGACAATTGACTGACATTAACAGATAGGAACCAAGAAAAAACGATTATCTCTCTAGAGATGGATAGAGCTGATTATTACTTAAGATTCCAAAATGTTGAAGAAGAAAAGGGAGAGAATTTAGCAGACGTGATGGCGGAAATATTAGCAGAAGCACTGGAGGAAAACAAGGAAAAGATAATTAATGATATAGATGAGATATTTAGAATACATACTAGATATGCAACGAGAAATAAGCTTCCCAGAGAGGTCCATATAAGGTTTACTAAAAAAGCATTAAGGGCAGATATATTACAGAAACTGAGAAATGTCACAATAAAATATAAAGGAAGAGAGATAGTGATATTAAAGCAGATTAAAGCAGATTTGAAAACCCTACTCCTCACCCGCCAGCAATTTTGGTGTCTGGGGCTGAAAAAGGATGTGGAAAACTATGTAAAAAGTTGTACTGTATGTGCCACAATGAAAAGAATCCCAGGGAAAACCTGCAACCCGTGGCAGACCCTTCTCAACCATGGGAAGAAATAGCTATGGACTCTATAGTGGACCTACCTGAGAGTAGTGGAAATACTGTCATATGGACTGTAATAGACCTGTTCTCAAAGCAGGCTCATTTCATCGCCTGCAAAGGACTCCCATCTGCCCAACGACTGACCAAATTGTTCCTGCAACATATCTACCAGCTGCATGGCGCCCCTAAGCGAATAATTTCGGACAGAGGGGTGCAGTTCACAGCGAAGTTTTGGAGAAGTTTCCTTACATTAATTGGATCATCTCAAGGTTTATCATCTGCTTTTCATCCGGCCACCAATGGGGCCGCAGAAGCCGCTAACAAAATGGTGGAGCAATATCTTAGATGCTACATTTCGTACCAACAGACGAACTGGACTGATCTCCCTTTTGCGGAGGTGGCGTACAATAATTCTGTGCACAGCAGCACCGGCTACACGCCTTTCAGAGTGGCCACAGGAAAAGAGTTCAGCCCAATACCTGAATATCCCCAGTTGCCCTCCGCTTCCCAGACACTTGACCAATGGGTGAGAGGGTGGGAAGAAGTTTGGAGAAACACAAAAACTGCTTTAAAAAAGACTTTTGAAACCTATAAAAAGCAGGCTGATAGAGGGCTCCCCAAAGAACATTCCAAGTTGGGGAAAAGGTTTATTTGTCAACTAAATATCTACGCCTTAAATTGCCCAGCAAGAAATTGGGACCAAAATTCTTGGGGCCTTTCCCCATAGTAAGGATCATCAACCCGGTCACAGTAGAACTAAAACTCCCTAGACTTTTAGGGAAAGTTCACCCAGTTTTCCATTGTAGCTTGTTGAAGCCTTATTGGGGCTCCACTTTAAGACCTCCTCCGAAGAAGGCACCTGGGCCCCTCGTAGTTGCGGGACAGACCCACTATGAAGCAAAACGTATTCTTGACTCTAGAATTTTTAAAGGGAGATTGCAGTACCTAATACAATGGAAGGGATACCCGTTATCTGAAGCCACCTGGGTGAAATCCAGTGAAGTGAAAGCTGACAGATTGGTCAAAAGGTTTCATATGAAACACCCCAACAAACCGAAAGATAACCCTTAACATATGCTTTTGTTTACTTTACAGGATATGTCCTTCTTGTAAGGGGGGCCGGATGTCAACGCTGCAAATACTGTATATTCTTGCTTTGACAATATGCAGAACTGTCTGGTATTTTTAGGGTTAATGCAGAGCAGAAGAAAGGGGGGGGGGAAGCCGGGAAAGAAAGAGGAAGGAAACCTTTGACCTTCACACTAATTGGATAATGTGACATATGACAACAAGATTAGGGAGGGAACATGCTGAGAAATTAATTGCTCAGAGGAAGAGAATTTAGTTCGTAGCATCCCTTCGGTGTGCCGACATGTTGTAACCTAAATAAAAGACTTTTTAGGAAAACACTGCCTGGAAGTTCTTTGAAGTGTTTCATTAGTCGGAACCTGACACGAATCTTAATGGTGGAAGTAATTATGAACTGTAAAAAATCATTATTGGTAGCAATTTATGCTCCAAATGAAAATCAAGAAAATTTTTATCTAAAATTACATAAGAAAATAATAGAACTGGAATATGAAAGCATATGTATGATTGGAGATTTTAATGCTATTGTAAAGCCTGAGCTTTACAATAGCTTTACAATAGCTTTACAATAAGACTCTAAGAAGAACACTTCCTAAATCCTTCTATAATATGGTGGATGAATTAAATATACTTGATGCTTGGAGAGAAAAATATCTGGAAAAGAAGCAATATACGTTCTATTCTAACAGACACCTGTCCTGGTCAAGAATTGATATGACATGGATGTCAACAGATTTATTTACAAATATACAAAATATAGCCATAGAAACAAGCACATGGGTGGATCACAACCCAGTTACAATCATATGGAAAGGACAAAAAAAGAGAACAAGATGGACATTAAACCAAACTATATTGAATGAAAAGGATTTTCAGCAATATAT
>NW_015390204.1:33487-35331 GCF_001527695.2 Protobothrops mucrosquamatus
ACAGACACCTGTCCTGGTCAAGAATTGATATGACATGGATGTCAACAGATTTATTTACAAATATACAAAATATAGCCATAGAAACAAGCACATGGGTGGATCACAACCCAGTTACAATCATATGGAAAGGACAAAAAAAGAGAACAAGATGGACATTAAACCAAACTATATTGAATGAAAAGGATTTTCAGCAATATATGAAAAAAGAAGTACTTTTCTTCTTTAAGGAAAACAAAAAAGAAGATACTTCACTTCAAAATGTTTGGGATACAGTGAAAGTGTACATGAGAGAACTTGCTATGACTTATTTGGGGAAAAAGAACAAACAGAAAAGACAAAATAAGGGAAAACTGGAGGAAGAATATAAGACACTTGAGAAAGAATTACAGAAAGATACACAAAACAAAAAGGAAGAAGTATAGAAAGTGGAAAGAGGGACACATAACTAAGTCAGAATATCAGCAAATAGCCCAAGCCTGCAAAGATGAAGTGAGGAAAGTTAAGGCTCAAAATGAACTAAGGCTTGCGACCAAAGTTAAAAATAACAAAAAAAGCTTCTTTCAACATGTAAAAAACAAGAAAAAAGTGAAGGAAATGATTGGTCCATTAGTGGGTGAAAGTGGCAAGAAAGTGACAAGCAACAGGGAGAAAGCAGAACTATTTAACTCGTTTTTCGCATCTATCTTTACACAAAGGGAAAAAACAGACCAACCTATCAAAAATAGTGCCATAAAAAACAGAATAGAAACACAAGTTAAGATAGGCAAGAAAATGGTAAGTGAGCACCTGTCCAGTCTAGACAAGTTCAAATCACCAGGACCAGATGGATTACACCCCAAGGTTCTCAAGGAACTGGCAGATGTGATCTCAGAACCACTGAACTATATTTTTCAAATATCCTGGAGCACTGGGGAACTACCAGAGGACTGGAAAAGAGCTGATGTAGTTCCCATCTTCAAAAAAGGAAAAAAAAAATGGATCCTATAGGCCACCCAACCAAACAGAGGAAATAGATGAAGTTTTTGCTAGTCAGCTAACTAAGGTATGTAGGAAGCACATCACAATAGTAATGGGGGACTTTAACTACCCTGACATCAACTGGGAGACAAACACCGCACCAAGTAGAAAATCAAACAGGTTCCTGACAAACCTAGCAGACAATTTTGTCCCTCAAAAAGTAGAGAAGGGAACTAGGGGATCAGCCATATTGGACTTAATTCTCCCTAACAGAGATGAAATGATAGAAGGTGTTGAAGACACAGGAACCTTGGGGGGGGGGGTGATCATGCAATATTGGAATTAAACATTACGCAAGCACAAACAATAGAACAAAGTCAAGCTAGAGACTTGGATTTTAAGAGAGCTAATTTCAATAAAATTAGACAGAGTTTGGGAAGGATTCCATGGATGACAATCCTCAAGGGGAAAACAAGAAGCTTGGGAAATTTTGAAAAGTGAGATTATAAAAGCCCAGTCTAGCACAATACCTGGGTCTAAACCGTGCATAGAAGAACAATAGCCAATATTTTCATTTTCCACAATAGGAAGTGTGGCACATTTGTCCAAGCCAATCTCCATTGCAATATCTTGGCTATATATACGGACAGTGTTGAGCAGCAATTCTATTTCAGATGATGTTTTCCCATACGGGTCTGGATGGGGAAGAACAGACTCAGGCTCAACCCTTCCAAGACCGAGTGGCTGTGGTTTCCGGCGCCTCGGCATAGTCAGCTGATGCCATCGCTGACTATAGGGGGCGAAACTTTGGCCCCCTCAGAGAGGGCGCGCAACTTGGGAGTCCTCCTGGATTCACGGCTGACCTTGGATGACCATCTGTCGGCCGT
>NW_015390204.1:35564-48982 GCF_001527695.2 Protobothrops mucrosquamatus
TCAAGACATGGCTCTTCCAGCAAGCGGACCTGACCTAGGGTGGATTTTACATTGGGTTTTAAATATTCGGAAGACGCAACATTAAAATTCGGTTTAATTCGGTTTTAAGGGGGGGATTGTATATATGTTCTGGTTTTAAATATGTTGTGCGCCGCCCTGAGTCCCTGTCAGGAGAAGGGCGGCATATAAATTAAATAAATAAATAAATAAATAAAAATAAATAAATACAGCTTCAGATCATCCATGTAAAGGAGGTGGGATTGTTCTGTTTGCGAGTCAAAGGCATTGAGACAAAGCAGGAGTAACAAAAACAAGTCTTCTTTATTCAATTTCACCAACAGAACAGTTAACAAAATGGCGCAGGGCCTTTTTATACTCCCCTTGCAGGGACAGCATCAGCCAATCAATGCAAGGCTAATCTCCCGCCTTGCGCATGTGCACAAGGCTGGAGACAGCCTGTCTGGTCCCGGGCAACCACGTGGTCTGCCCGGGCCTTCTGCAGCTTCCTGAGCCTGCTTAGTCATTCAGCAGGCCCAGGACATAAACCCCTCCCCCCTGCGATAAAACAATAAGTAAAACTTACTGTTAGAGCAGCAATATGTACACGTGTTCGGTTAAGCAAGTTGTTGTTCTAAACACAGTTATGCCTGCACACAGGCAGACCCATTCTTACGTTTTTTTTATTCACAAAATGTATCGACTGTTTAATACAGTGAAAAATAACACCCCTTCTTGAGTGCGTTCTCATTTATAGAGAACTATTACGCTTCCCTCATGACTGACAGGAACCTCACATAGTCCTCTAGATGTTTGGGAGGACCCTTGACCCGCTGTGACCTTCTTGGAGACAGTGTGTGTGCCTGGCCTGCCAGCTCGCCTGCCAGGCTAGGCAGACCAGGACTTTGATGCCCCAAAGACCCAGGTGACCCTCCCAGCTGCTGACTTGCTGGATCCTCTGAACCCAAACCAGAGTTCCTTGGGGGGGTGGAAGTCCCCAAGCCCAGTGGTGGGGTGGAATTCCCCAAATCCACAATGGACCCCTCTTGGGAGCACTGTCCCTCGAGCCCAAGACCAGCAGCAGGAGTGGCCTGAGTAGCCGATTGCCAGCAATGTCCCATTGACCCGGTGTCTGTGCCAGAGTCAGGAGCCGCCTCCATGGCAAAACCCCCTTCTGGAACATCTGCTGCAGCATGTGAAGGTCTGCTTGGGCAGCGAGACTGTGATCCACAATCGTAATTGTGGTCCTCCTCCCCCCCGAGAGCAGAGCCAGGAGCGGAAGTGTGGCTGGGATCACATGACCATCATCCAAGGCCACTTCGTATGACAGCGGCCCAGAGACCTTGCATACCACTGCTGTCACCCAGAGATGTCCAGGTCCATAGTTCCTTGCCCAGACCGGATCGCCCACCTGTAGTCTCCTAGGTGCCCGCGGCTGTAACACCTGTGAAGCCACTCGGTCTGGGTGCAACCTGTCCAGTTTTGTAATGAGGCGGCGACCCCAGCGGAGTTCAGCTGGGCTCTTCCCTGTGGCTGTGCAAGGTGTGGTGCATTGGCAAAGAAGAAAGTCAGCTAACCTGTGATGCCAGCTGCCATGAGTGATTCTCTTGAGAGCATCTTTGGTAGTGTGCACCATCCTCTCAGCCTGGCCGTTGGAAGCTGGATGAAATGGTGCTGAAGTGGCATGACGGATCAAGTTGCCCTGTAGAAAAGCCTGAAACTCAGAAGAAGTGAATTGGGGTCCATTGTCGGAGACAAGGACATCAGGAAGTCCATGGGAAGCGAAGATTCCTCTCAACACCTGGATGGTCCTAGCAGTAGTAGTGGAGGAAACAGGCACAACCTCTAGCCACTTGGAATGGCTGTCCACAAGGAGAAGGAAGAATTGCCCCTGAAAGGACCCAGAGTAGTCGATATGAACCCTCGACCAAGGGGCATGTGTCTCCTCCCACCTATGTACAGGGGCCTGAGGCATTTCAGGCCTTGACTGTTGGCACACTTGGCACCCATGAACCTGGGTCTCGGTCTCTTTATCGAGCCCAGGCCACCAGAGATGGCTGCGCGCAAAGCGCTTTCATCCGGACTATTCCCGGATGTCCCTCATGCAGAGAGAGCAAGACTCTAGTCCTCAATGAGGCTGGGATCACTACCCTGCTACCCCATAGCAGACAACCCTTGAAAGTGGAAAGTTCGTGCTTCCTTTGCCAGAAGCTCTGGAATTCTGCACCAGGACACATGTCAGGCCAACCTGACAACACCCATGTCAGCACGCGTGTGAGCGTGTGATCAGTGGCAGTTTCTGCAGCCACGTCCCTAGCATTGAGGGGAGATTCAGGCAATTCCTGAATGGAAAGAATGTGAAGAGCAGGAGCAGGATCTGCCTCTATCTGCTGTAGAGGTAATCTGCTGAGGCCATCTGCATGCCCCATTTCTTTGCCTGGTTTGTGAACCAGAGTGTAGTCGTATGCTGACAGGAAAATTGACCATCTCAGCATTCTAGGAGATATTATGTGTGGGGTTTGTTTGTTGTAAACAAACCCAGCAGAGGCTTATGGTCTGTGTAGACCGTGAAGTGGCGGCCATATAAGAAGTCATGGAATTTCTTTATACCCGCCACTATGGCCAAGGCTTCTCTTTCAATCTGAGCATAATTACGCTCTGCAGAAGACAGAGTCCTGGAATAGTAGGCCACAGGGACTTGTGCCCCATCAGCCTTCAGGTGACTGAGCACTGCCCCAACCCCATAAGGGGATGCATCACAGGCGATGCACACAGGCAATTGCTCATTGAAATGCGCTAAAACCGCATTTGAAGAGAGCAAGGCCTTGACCTCTGTGAAGCTCCTTTCATGGACCTTTGTCCACTGCCATGGAGCCTGTTTGTCCAAGAGCCGGTGTAACGGCTCAGCCACTGCAGCCTTGTGAGGTAGAAATGAGTGATAGAAGTTTAACAGTCCCAGAAAAGCCTGAAGTTCGCTTTTGGACTTGGGACTTGGGGCCTGCTGAATTGCTTGAAGCTTGGATTCAGCAGGATGGATGCCTTCAGCATCAATACGGAACCCAGAAATTCAGTGGATGTAACTCCAATTTTACATTTATCTTGCTTCAGCTTCAGCCCCACTTGGCGGAAACGAAGCAAGACAGCCCTTAGCCTTTCAGCCAAATTCAAAGATGACTCCCCAGCAATGAGGACGTCATCGAAGTAGGGACAGACCCCAGGAATACCACGGAGCGTTCACTCCATCACACTTTGGAAGATGCCAGGGGCTACGTTAACCCCAAACTGCAAGCTTTTTACTTTAAAGGCTCCCCGGTGCGTCACAATTGTTTGTGCCTCAGCTGTTGCCTCATCAACAGGTAACTGTTGGTAGGCCTGTGCCAAATCAAGCTTTGCAAAGATTTGCCCCCCTTTGAGGGAGCCCAGAATGTGGCTCACCACAGGCACCAGATACGCATGCTGTTGTAAGGCTTTATTAAGGGTGTCAAGCCCTCCCGGGCCCGACACGCAGAGGGGGGGGAGGAGAAGGACGGCGCGCTGGGGAGAGGACGGCGGTGGCCAGCACCGGCTCCAGGCAGCTCACCTCCTATGATAAAGCAGCCACCTTCCCAGCGAGGCATTTCAAACAGCGGCACTCCGGCGGCAGTTTCTGGACCACCGTATAGTTGACGGGCGGCCCGCCGGACAGCTGACGAGCAGGCGGGCCGCCGGACGGCGTTCAGAGCCGCACCCACGCGGCGGAGCTTCGTAGGGCGCCGGAACAGCTGACAAGAGGGCCGCCAGACAGCTGATGAGCGTGCGAGCAGTGCTGATGTGGTGGGGCCTCCTAGGAGGCCGGAAATCGCTGAGGACAAGAGTGCAGGGGGGAGGAGGCCGGTTGGGACAGCTGTCGTGTATTGAAGTTATTACGGCCGGATGCTGGTTAGGTGACTGGAGGGTGGGGTTGATGGCTAATTGGGCGGGGGGTGGGGTGTTAATGCCGCAGTTGCATTTAAACCACGCTGGGAGGTGGTTGCTCCCAGCGCGAACTTTGTTTAGCAAGGAACTCTATGAAAGGATGTCTTGTTTGCCAACGATACCTCCAAGTAAAGCCGCTGCTTCCTGAGTTTGTTTGCCTCAGTGTCCTTCTTACCAGGAGTACGGTAGGACCATTGACAAAAAGTTTGCGCTCCCCCTTAACTTTCCCTTTTCCTAACCCCATCGTTTCTTGTGCCTCCTGGTTTTTTTTGCACCTGAAGACACCTGGACCCGGTCTGGTTGGCCTGTCTGTTTGAGTTATGGCGGAAAGCACTCAGGAGGTGGCTCCTGTTGGGGCAGGTCCTGAGGTGGCACCAGTTGGGGCTCTAGAGGTGGACCCTCCGGTTGCTGACCAGCCAGTGGTACGTCCCAAGGTGGCGGAGTCCAGGCCGGCGGAACGGTCAGGTGAAGTCCCAGAACCCCAAGGAGCTACGTCAGGTGGGGATGCCCTGTCCGGGGAGTGGTGGCATAGCTTGGCGGTTACCGGGTCGACGGCTGGCCACGCCCTTGGACCTGGGGATGAGGGCTGGTTGACATCCCAATGGCGGGAGCGGCGCGTGATGGAGGAAGACGAGGATTGGAGCTATTCCACAGTGCCTGGCCAAACCACGATGGACGTCCTACGAGAGCATTTTGGAGAAGTGGGTTACCAGGACTCTTCCTCCTGGCAGCGGTGGGACCAGGGTATGGAAGCAGCCTCTTGGTTGCAGCCTGGTTCCTCCTCTGCACAGCCGGGTATGGGACGCTTCCGGTTGGCTAGTCCAAAGCTGAAACTGGATTCCAGTGATGGGGGTGATGTATACCAGGGGAGGGTTGGCAGTCAAGGTGCATGCCGACCGATGGACAGGCAACGAGCTGGGGGAACAGGGAGACCATCGTCTGTTCCACCAACGGCTCCTTCTAGGGGATCCGGTCTAGGGGTTGGGGCCCCAATCCCAAGGGGAGTGGATACCGTGACCCCTGGAGCTAGGCCCCTGTTAGGTCCTCCACCTGGGCCAGGATGGGGTGCGGGTCCATGGCCTCAGGGACCCACCTGGGGTCCTCCGCCCCTGACAATAACCTTTGATGGGAGCCCAGACCGGTTGGCCTCGGTGTCCTTCTTACCAGGAGTACGGTAGGACCGTTGACAAAGGGTGCATTTATAGTCCGCACAAATTCGAACTTCTCCATTTGCCTTCAGAGGCGTGACTATGGGGGTTTCCCATGGACTACTGTCCACAGGCTCTAAGATTCCCTGCTGGAGCAGCTTGTCCAGCTCTGCATCAATTTTGCTTTTCAGTGCAAAAGGCACCCTTCAAGGCTTAATCCGGATAGGTGTGATGGCTGGGTCTAAGCGTAGAGCAATGGGAAGCCCCTTGTACGAGCCAAGCTCTGAACTGAACACATCAGCAAACTCCTTGCAAACTTCTGCAAGGCCTGACATTTGTAGACTGTGAAGTCCAGTCACTTGAATCCCAAGGGCCTCAAACCAATCGAGTCCAATAAGACTCGTGCGATCATCCCCAACTACCACCACATCAAGCAGCCCTTCAAAACTCCTACACTGCACTTTGAGTGTGGCCTCCCCCTTCACGCTGACTCTGGAATTCTGGAAGTCAGTGAGGATTAAATTTGATGGCCTGAGTTTAACTCGAAGGCCACTTCTGCTGCAGATCCTTTTAAAGGTGTCATAAGAAATGATCGATAGAGCAGACCCTGTGTCCAACTCCATCGACAAGGGAACCCCTTGCAACTTCACGTCAATGTGAAGCTTCTTCCTAAGTGGCCTGTGAGCCCCTGTCTTGAAAACGATGCGCAGAAACCCACCCTGTGTTGGCTGGGGACCCTGGTACCTTTCTGAAGCAATTCTTCCGAAGGCCTGTCCTTCTGGCGACCCAAACAGATGGAGGCAATGTGGCCTTGCCTGCCACATGCCCGGCAAATGGCGGAGCGGAAGCGGCAGTCGGAGCGCTTGTGGCGTCCTCCACATCCGAAACACCGAGGGAATGTAGTTGCCTTGTCAGGATGCTCCTTAGGCCTCCTCTCCGCTGCCTGCTGAAGTCTGTCCACCTCCTCTTCAGGATCCTGTTCGGATTCCTCCCGAGCGACCTCTTGATGGATGGAGACTGAGGTTGGAGGATTTCTAGCGAGCCACAAGGCCTTCACAGTGCCGCCCACTGCTTCTTCAGCTGCAATCTCTCTCAAGGCATCTTGGAAAGAGACACCTTTTTTGGCGAAGATCTGCTGCTGCAGCTCCCTGCTTCTCAGGCCACAAACTAAACGATCCCGAAGCCTCTCTTCCAGGTCCTTGAATTCACAGGGCCTAGCTGCTTGTCGGAGCGCAGCAATAAAGTCCACAGCAGACTCACCAGGCCTCTGGTCCCTCTGCTCAAATGCGTGTCGCCATGCAATCACTGAGAGCTTGGGTTCGAAGTGTTTTCACAGCATCTTCTTCAATTCAGCATAGGCAACTGACTCAAGAGGTGCTAGGGTGACCAGATTCTCCGCTATATCGAAAGTCTCTTGCCCACAGACACACAGCAACGTAGCAGCTTTGAGGCCGTCTTCTCGGATCTGGTTTACCCGAAAGTAGTTCTCCACCTGGGCCACGTAAGAGCTCCAGCGTTCTGGATGAGCTGTGTCAAACTCAGACAGACGGCCAAGCTTGGACATCGTTACAGCCTGGAGCTTCATCAACGCTTTCCGCTGCAAGCCTCTGAGAAGGGGTCCCCTTTGCCAAGCTCACCTCCAGTGTTCTCGTACTGGCAGGCAGAGTCGCAATCTCCGGACACCGAACTTCCCAGCGCTTCAGGACTTCCGTGGTGAGTCCATAGCTTCTTCTGTTGTTTTTCTTGCAGCGGATCCCACCTTTGTCACCAATGTTCTGTTTGCGAGTCAAAGGAATTGAGACAAAGCAGGAGTAACAAAAACAAGTCTTCTTTATTCAATTTTACCAACAGAACTTGCATTTTGGTCTGTGATCGCAAAATAAAAAAATTATTATTATTATTATTAAGTAACATAGATGTGTGTGGACAAGACTATCAACCTGGCTATCAAGCAAAATCAAGCTTTTAATAGCGAGTGTCACACAAAGTGCACTAACACATAGGTGTCAGTCATAAAGAATGAGGGCAAATATGATATAATTGTCATTATAGAAACATGGTGGGATAAAACCCACAAATGGAACACTCAGCTAGAGGGATTTCAATTGTTTAAAAGAAACAGACCAAATAAAAGAGGAGGCAGAGTTTATCTCTATAAAGAAATAACTACATATCTACAGAAATAGGGCACAACAATGATGAAAACTGTCTTGAATGCATTTGGGTCAATATGAAAGGGGGGAAAAATGACATTGCCATAGGTGTATACTATAGGCCACCCATCCAAACAGAGGAAATAGATGAACTTTTTGCTAGTCAGCTAACTAAGGTACATAGGAAGCACATGAAAATAAAACACAGTCAAACTAGTCTTGGACTTTAAGAGAGATAATTTCAATAAACTTAGAGAGGGCTTGGGAGGGATCCCATAGATGAGAATCCTCAACGGGAAACAACTCAAGAAGCTTGGGAATTTTTTTAAAAAAAACATAACCCAGTCTAGCACAATACCAACAAAGAAGAAAAATAATAGCTCTCACAAGAAACCAGCATGGCTGCATAAAGAACTCTCTAATAAATTGAAAGATAAGAGGGACAAGTATAAAAAGTGGAAAGAGGGGCACATAACTAAAGCAGAATATCAGCAAATAGTCTGAGCCTGCAAAGATGAGGTGAGGAAAGCTAAGGCTCAAAATGAACTAAGGCTTGTGACCAAAGTCAAAAATAATAAAAAGCAAACAGTACCATAAAAAATAGATTAGAAACACAAGTTAAGATAGGCAAGAAAATGGTAAGTGAGCACCTATCCAGCCTAGAAGAGTTCAAATCACCAGGACCAGATGGATTACACCCCACGGTTCTCAAGGAACTGGCAGATGTGATCTCAGAACCACTGAACTATATTTTTCAAAGATCCTGGAGCACTGGGGAACTGTTCTGTCCCCGTCGGACACACACACCCAAACAGCCAGCCGAGGGTTAAATAACTTCTCCACACTCCAATCCACAGATAAGAAAACTTGGCAGCAGCTCCGTAGCTGCCTGCAAAGACTTTTACTCAGAGAACAAAAAACAATACACACAGTTAGAAAATTAAGTCCACAGCAAACTACTTCGCCAGAGATTCAGCTTTGTCCGTCACAGAGTCCAAATGGCCACCACCTCCCTTTTATAGCCTGTGGGGTGTGGTCCAGTGACTCAGCTTAATCTCTAGCACGTTGTTCTGTCCCCCATCCGACTCACACCCCCCAACCAGTCAGCCGAGGGCTAAAAGACTGCTCAGCACTGCCAAATACAGATAAACACTTGGCAGCAACTCCGTGGCTGCCTGCCAAGACCTTTACTGATAACTCACAGTACAAATACAAATCAAGTCCAGGATAATTCCGGAGTGCTGCAATAGAAGATTCAGTATTGTTCATCACAAGAGTTTCAAACGGCACACCCCTTGCTTATATAGCCTGTGGGGTGCGGCCCAGTGACTCAGCTGAAATCTCTGGCACGGCGTTTTAGCTGCTGCGCACGTTTGTCCCTCCGACGCTGGCGTGGATCCAGCCAAGACGTATCCTCCTCAGAGTCCGATACACCTGGCTCCTGGCCAATCCCAGAAGCACCTGGCTCCTGGCCAATCTCCTCTCCGTCGGAAGACACCGAAGGCTGCACCAGAGGGGAAGGGCCTGGAGAGGGAGGCCTGGCCATCTCCTCTCCTTCATGTTCAGAGCCTTCCTCCTCCGATGATAGGGACCCACAGGACGGAGCCACAACACTATCCCCCACCGCAGGGCCCTTTCCCCGGGTCTGACGGTCGGGATGTGGTCGGGACGGAAACTGGTCGTGAAAGGCCTGTACCAGGTCAGGGGCCTGAATGGAAGAAGCGTCCACCCAGCTGAAATCTTCGGGCCCGTACCCCTTCCAGGCGATGAGGTATTGGAAGCGCCCCTTCAGCCAACGGGAGTCCCGAATGCTGTCCACCTCGTACGTCGAGGTGTCGTCCTCGTCGGCTGCGACTGGAGGGGCAGGCGTTGTCGGGCGTCGGAGATGGCTCGCTGGGGCCTCAGGGACAAGGAGGGACTGATGGAAAACGGGGTGGAGCCGCATGGAGCGTGGTAGAGTCAACCGGTAGGCCACCGGGTTGATGACCGCCTCGACTGGGAAGGGACCGATAAAGCGGTGGTCCAGTTTCCTCACCGGCCGGTCCATGGGGAGGTGTTTTGTGGACAGCCACACCTGATCTCCGACTTCCAGCGGTGGCGTTGCCCGTCGGGAGCGGTCGGCAACCCGTTTATAGTCCTCCTTCGCCTGGATCAGCTGCCGTCGCACCAGTTGCTGCACCGCCTGCAGCTCCGAGAGGAAGTCCTGGGTCTCGGGAACAGGGGAATCTGGGATTGCCAATGGGAAAAACCGTGGATGGTATCTGACATTGGCGTGGAACGGGGTCATCTGAGTGGAGGTGTGTTGGGAGTTGTTGAAAGCGAACTCCGCCAGGGGAAGGTACTCGGCCCAGTTGTCCTGCTGCTGGTTGACGAAACAGCGGAGGTACTGCTCCAGGATGCCGATGACCTTCTCCGTGCCCCCGTCAGTCTCCGGATGGTGCGCCGACGATAGGCACACCTGCACCTCCAGCGCGGCCATCAGGCTTTTCCAGAAGCGGGCCGTGAACTGGGCCCCGCGGTCCGACACCACCCTGTCCGGCAGGCCATGGAGGCGAAAGATGTGCTGCAGGAACAGACGGGCCGTGGTGCGGGCTGATGGCAGTCCGCGGTACGGGATGAAATGGGCCATCCTGGTGAGCATGTCCACCACCACGAGGACGGTCGTGAATGTGGCACACAGTGGTAGATCCGTCAGGAAATCCATGGAGATGGCACCCCAGGGTCTCTCCGGTGTCGGCAGCGGCTGGAGGAGTCCAGGAGGTGGGCCGGATGCGGATTTGGCCTGTCAGCACGTCACACAGGACGTCACGTAAACGTGCATGTCATGCCGTACCCTAGGCCACCAAAAAGTCCGCGTCACCAGGTTCAAGGTCTTAAAGAACCCGAAGTGCCCCGCCACAGGATTGTCATGGCACTGGTTCATGACGAGGGCTCGGAGCGGACTTGTAGGCATGTACAGTCGGCCCCGGTGCTTCAGCAAGCCGTCCTCCAAGGTCCATGGGGACGCTGGGCCAACTTCCGCTTTCCGCTGCTGCGACCAGTCATCACGGCGCTGCGCTTCCAGCACCTGAGCCCGCAGGTCCACCGGTTCCTGGACCGCGGCCAAGGCCTCTGTGGGCAGCACCGTCCGAGGGGGAAAGGAGTCATTGGGGCAGAAATATTCCGGCTTGTGGGATAGCGCGTCCACCCTCTGATTGAGGCCGCTCGGAACATAGGTGACGTGGAAGTTGAACCGGGCGAAAAACAACGACCACCGGATCTGCCGCTGGTTCAACTTCCTGGCTGTGGTGAGGTGCTCTAAGTTCTGATGGTCCGTCCGCACCTCCACCTGGTATCGGGCCCCCTCAAGGTGATGCCGCCAAGCCTCAAACGCGGCCTTGATAGCCAGCAACTCCTTTTCCCAGATGGTGTAGTTGCGCTCGGAAGGATTGAGTTTCCGGGAGTAATAAGCACAGGGAAAAAGAGTGCCACCATCCACCGGGGCCTGTAGCAGAACCGCTCCAATCGCCACGTTGGACGCATCCGTCTTGACCACGAACGGATGGTGTGGATTGGGATGCCTGAGGACCGGCTCCGTGACGAAGGCCCGCTTGAGGACCTCAAAGGCCTGCTGCTGCAGGGGCCCCCACGGGAACGGGACCTTCTTCCGAAGGAGTTGGGTCAGCGGCAAGGTCAGAGTGGCGAAGCCCGGGATGAAGGTCCGGTAGTAGTTGGCGAACCCCAGCAGACGCTGGATGTCCTTCACCCGACGTGGGGGTTCCCAACTGCGCAAGGCCTCCACCTTGCGCGGGTCCATCGCGATGCCCTCGGATGTGATGATGTGCCCGAGGAACTCTATGGAAGTCTGGAAGAAGTAACATTTCTCCAACTTCGCATAGAGTTGGTTCTCCCGCAGGCGCTGCAGGACCTGGCGGACATGCTGGAGGTGGCTCTCCTGGTTCTGGGAATAGATTAAAATGTCATCCAGGTAGATCACCACGAACCGGTCCAACATGTCTCGGAACACGTCGTTCATCAGGTGCTGGAAGACCGCGGGGGCGTTGGTCAACCCGAACGGCATGACGGTGTACTCAAAGTGGCCGTATCGGGTGCCAAACGCCGTCTTCCACTCGTCCCCCTTACGAACAGCACCAGGTTGTAGGCCCCTCGGAGATCGAGCTTGGTGAAGATCGAGGCCTCCCGCAACCTCTCCATCAGCTCGGGGATGAGCGGCAGGGTGTAGCGATTCCGCACTGTGATGGCATTCAAGTGCCGGTAATCGCAGCACAGGTGTAGGTCCCCCGACTTCTTCTTCACGAAAGGACCGGGGCCGAGAGCGGGGAGGACGAAGGCCGGATAAACCCACGGGCCAGGTTCTTCTCCAGAAAATCTCGTAGGGCGGCAAACTCGGGCTCCGACATGGAGTACAGGCGGCCCGCGGGCAGTGGCGCGTTGGGCAGCAGATCCACCGGGCAGTCGTAGGGTCAATGCGGGGGTAATCGGTCCGCCTCCTTTTCGCTGAACACATCGGTGAAGGAGGTCAGCTCAGGAGGCAAGGAGATGGCTGGGGTGGAGACGTCCTGGCCGGCACAGGTGTGGCGGTGGTGATCGACACACTGCAGGCTCGGCAACGAGATGGCGTTTCTCGACCATGCCACCTGAGGATTGTGAGTCCGAAGCCAGGCCATCCCCAGGACCAAGGGAAAATGAAGGTCCGCCGTCAAATAAAACTGAATCGCCTCCTCGTGGGCCCCAATGGCAAGGTGCAAAGGCTGGGTAGCGAATTTGATGGGCCCCGCCACGAGCTCCCGCCCATCAATAGTCTCGACCCTCAACGGAGGGTCCACTGGAACCAAGGGGACCTTAAAATGGGCCACAAAGGCCTGGTCCATAAAGTTCGACGTGGCCCCCGAGTCAACCAGCGCATGTGCCTGGAGCCCCTCTTACCGGTTGGCCAACACCCAGGTGTCCAGAATCAGGTGCCGAGGGGGCTCATAGTCCACAGCCGCCGACTCCGGTGGGGCATGGTTTCGTGCCTGACCCAGGGTTTCCCCTAGGCCAGGCCTGGCCCGTTTCCCGGCTGATCACGCCGAGACTCCGGAACAGGCTTGAGCACCCCACTCTGCTTCCTGGGACACGAGGCGGCAAAATGTCCAGCCTCACCGCAATAGAGGCACAATCCCCCTTGGCGTCGCCGCATCCGCTCCTGGGCCGTCAGGTGAGGTCGCGCTGCTCCGAGCTCCATGGGCTCCTCACCCATTGTTACAAAGCGTGGAGCGGTCTGGGGTCCTGTCGGTGCGCAACGCGGGGGTGCCGCCGCTGGCAGTGGTTCCGGCAGGAATCGACGAGGCCGTCGCCGTTGAAGGCGGGCATCGATGCGCAGGCACTGGAGCACCAGAGTGTCAAGGGTCTGGGGCACCTCCATTCGTACCAACTCATCCTGCAGGTCATCGGAGAGGCCATCCTGGAAGGCATCCATCAACACAGCATCATTCCAGGCTGAGTCCTGGCCGAGAAGGCGGAACTCAGCGATATATTCCTGCAAGGCGCGCTTCCCTTGACGGAGGTCCTTAATGCGCCTTGCTGCCGTCTGCATGCGAAGGGGGTCTTCGTACATGACGCGCAGGTGTTGCAGAAAGCCCTGGTAGTCTAGGAGTAACGGACTGTTTTGCAACAGCAGGGGCATGGCCCATCGGGCGGCAGAGCCAGAAAGGTAGCTGATCACAAACGCCACCCGAGCCCGATCATCCGGAAAATCCTCCGGCCTCATTGCCATAAAGAGTTGGCATTGTCCCATGAAGGCCGGGAACAGCTCCGTCTGCCCAGAAAATCTTTCTGGCACATTCACGGGGCATCTTGAACGTGGAGGAGGAGGAGGAGGAGGAGGAGGGGGGGAGGAGCAGCAGGAGCATTAGCCAAAGCGAGTTGAGCCGTTAAATGGCCTACTTGCTGTTGCAATAGCTGATTGGTATCCATCAGCTGTTGAAGCTGCTGCTGCTGCTGCTGTTGGTCCATCGTGGGTTAACGATGGTTATGTCTGGTGACGAACAAGATGTTCTGTCCCCCGTCCGACTCACACCCCCCAACCAGTCAGCCGAGGGCTAAAAGACTGCTCAGCACTGCCAAATACAGATAAACACTTGGCAGCAACTCCGTGGCTGCCTGCCAAGACCTTTACTGATAACTC
>NW_015390204.1:49176-53222 GCF_001527695.2 Protobothrops mucrosquamatus
GTCCCCCGTCCGACTCACACCCCCCAACCAGTCAGCCGAGGGCTAAAAGACTGCTCAGCACTGCCAAATACAGATAAACACTTGGCAGCAACTCCGTGGCTGCCTGCCAAGACCTTTACTGATAACTCACAGTACAAATACAAATCAAGTCCAGGATAATTCCGGAGTGCTGCAACAGAAGATTCAGTATTGTTCGTCATAAGAGTTTCAAACGGCACACCCCTTGCTTATATAGCCTGTGGGGTGCGGCCCAGTGACTCAGCTGAAATCTCTGGCACGGCGTTTTAGCTGCTGCGCATGTTTGTCCCTCCGACGCTGGCGTGGATCCAGCCAAGACGTATCCTCCTCAGAGTCCGATACACCTGGCTCCTGGCCAATCCCAGAAGCACCTGGCTCCTGGCCAATCCCAGAAGCACCTGGCTCCTGGCCAATCTCCTCTCCATTGGAAGACACCGAAGGCCGCACCAGAGGGGAAGGGCCTGGAGAGGGAGGCCTGGCCATCTCCTCTCCTTCATGTTTGGAGCCTTCTTCCTCCGATAAGAGGGGCTCACAAGACGGAGCCATAACACTATCCCCCACCGCAGGGCCCTTCCCCCGGGTCTGCCGGTCGGGATGTGGTCGGGACGGGAACCGATCGTGAAAAGCCTGTACCAGGTTAGGGGCCTGAACGGAAGTGTCCACCCAGCTGAAATCCTCGGGGCCATATCCCTTCCAGGCAATGAGGTATTGGAAGCGCCCCTTCAGCCAACGGGAGTCCCGGATACTGTCCACCTCGTACGTCGAGGTGTCCTCCTCATCGGCTGTGGCTGGGGGGGCAGGCGTTGTCAGGCGTTGGAGATGGCTCGCTGGGGCCTCAGGGACCAGGAGGGACTGGTGGAAAACGGGGTGGATCCGCATGGAGCGTGGTAGGGTCAACCGGTAGGCCACCGGGCTGATGACTGCCTCGACAGGGAAGGGACCGATAAAACGATGGTCCAGTTTCTTCACCGGCTGGTCCGTGGGGAGGTGTTTCGTGGACAGCCACACCCGATCTCCGACTGCCAGCGGTGGCGTTGCCCGTCGGGAGTGGTCGGCGACCCGTTTATAGTCCTCTTTCGCCCGCATCAGCTGCCGCCTCACCAGTTGCTGCACAGTCTGCAGCTCCGAGAGGAAGTCCTGGGTCTCGGGAACAGGGTAATCCGAGATGGACAACGGGAAAAGCCGTGGATGGTAGCCGACGTTGGCATGGAACGGAGTCATCTGGGTGGAGGTGTGTTGGGAGTTGTTGAAGGCGAACTTCGCCAGGGGAGGGTACTCGGCCCAGTTGTCCTGCAGCTGGTTGACAAAACAGCGGAGGTACTGCTCCAGGATGCCGATGACCTTCTCCGTGCCCCCGTCAGTCTCCGGATGGTGCGATGATGACAGGCACACCTGCACCTCCAGCACGGCCATTAGGCTTTTCCAGAAGCGGGCCGTGAACTGGGCTCCGCGGTCTGACACCACCCTGTCTGGCAGGCCATGGAGGCGAAAGATGTGCTGCAGGAAGAGACGGGCTGTGGTGCGGGCCGATGGCAGTCCGCGGCATGGGATGAAATGGGCCATCTTGGTGAGCATGTCCACCACCACAAGGATGGTCATGAACGTGGCGGACAGTGGTAGATCTGTTAGGAAGTCCATGGATATGGCACCCCACGGTCTCTCCAGTGTCGGCAGCGGTTGGAGGAGTCCCGGCGGTGGGCCGGACGTGGGTTTGGCCTGTCGGCATGTCGCACCGAACGTCAGGTACGCGTGCACGTCATGCCGTACCCGAGGCCACCAAAAAGTCCGCGTCACCAAGTGCAAGGTCTTAAAGAGGCCGAAATGCCCCTCCGCGGCGTTGTCATGGCACTGGTTCATGACAAGGGCTCGGAGCGGACTCGTGGGCACGTACAGCCGGCCCCAGTGTTTCAGCAAGCCTTCCTCCAAGGTCCAGGGGGACGCTGGGCCGACTTCCGCTTTCCGTTGCTGTGACCAGTCATCACGGCGCTGCGCTTCCAGCACCCGAGCCCGCAAGTCTGCCGGTTCCTGGACTGCGGCCAAGGATTCTGCTGGCAGCACCGTCCGTGGGGGAAGGGAGTTCTTGGGGCAGAAGTATTCCGGCTTGCGGGATAGCGCATCCGCCCTCTGGTTGAGGTTGCTCGGAATATACACGACGTGGAAGTTGAAGTGGCCGTATCGGGTGCCAAACGCCATCTTCCACTCGTCCCCCTCTCTCATGCGCACCAGAGTGTAGGACCCTCGGAGATCGAGCTTGGTGAAGATCGAGGCCTCCCGCAACCTCTCCATCAGCTCTGGGATGAGCGGCAGGGGGTAGCGATTCCGCACTGTGATGGCATTCAAGCGCCGGTAATCACAGCACAGGCGTAAGTCCCCCATCTTCTTCTTCACAAAGAGGACCGGGGCCGAGAGCGGGGAGGACGAGGGCCGGATGAACCCTCGGGCCAGGTTCTTGTCCAGAAAGTCCCGTAGGGTGCCCAATTCGGGCTCCGACATGGTATACAGGCGGCCCGCGGGCAGTGGCGCATTGGGCAGCAGGTCCACCGGGCAGTCGTAGGGTCGATGCGGGGGTAATCGGTCCGCCTCCTTTTCGCTGAACACATCGGCGAAGGGCGTCAGCTCAGGAGGCAAAGAGACGGCCGGCGTGGAGATGTCCTGGCCGGCACAGGTGTGGCGGAGATGGTCGACGCACTGCAGGCTCGGGAACGAGATGGCGTTTCTCGACCATGCCACCTGAGGATCCCCAGGTGGCATGGGGATGGCCTCGACCAGGCCATCCCCAGGACCAATGGAAAATGCAGGTCCGCCGTCACATAGAACTGGATCGCCTCCTCGTGGTTCCCAATGGCGAGGCGCAAGGGCTGGGTAGCAAATTTGATGGGCCCTGCCACTAGTTCCCGCCCATCGATAGTCTCAACCCTCAACGGAGGGTCCACCGGAACCAAGGGAACCTTAAAAAAGGCCACAAAGACCTGGTCCATGAAGTTCGTCGTGGCCCCGGAGTCCACCAGCGCATGTGCCTGAAGCCCCTCCGACCGATTGGCCAACAACACCCGGGTGTCCAGAATCAGGTGCCGAGGGGAATCACAGTCCACAGTCGCCGACTCCGGTGGGGCATGGTTTCCCCTAGGCCAGGCCTGGCCCGTTTCCCAGTTGGTCGCGCCGAGATTCCGGAACAGGCTTTAGCGCCCCCACTCCTTTTCCTGGGACACGAGGTGGCAAAATGTCCAGCCTCACCGCAATAGAGGCACAATCCCTCTTGGCGTCTCCACATCCGCTCTTGGGCCGTCAGTTGAGGTCTAGCTGCTCCGAGCTCCATGGGCTACTCAGCCGTTGCCACAAAGCGTGGGGTGGTACGGGGTACTGTCGGTGCGAAACGCGGGGGTGCCGAAACTGTCGGTGGTTCTGGAAGGGGCCGACGAGGCCGGCGCCGTTGAAGGCAGGCGTCGATGCGCAGGCATTGGATCACCAGGGCGTTGAGGGTCTGAGGCACCTCCACCCGAACCAGTTCGTCCTGCAGATCGTCTGAGAGGCCGTCCTGGAAGGCATCCATCAGCGCCGCCTCATTCCAAGCCGAGTCCTGGCCTAGAAGTCGGAACTCAGCGATATAGTCCTGCAGGGCGCGCTTTCCTTGGCGGAGGTCCTTGATGCGCCTCGCTGCCGTCTGAACGCGCAGGGGGTCCTCGTACATCACCCGCAGGTGTTGCAAAAAGCCCTGATAGTCCAGGAGTAATGGGCTGTTTTGCAACAACAGGGGCGTGGCATCTATCAGCTGCTGTACCTGCTGCTGCAGCTGTTGGTCCATCGTGGGTTAACGATGGATTATGTTCGCGTGACGGACAAGATGTTCTGTCCCCGTCGGACACACACACCCAAACAGCCAGCCGAGGGTTAAATAACTTCTCCACACTCCAATCCACAGATAAGAAAACTTGGCAGCAGCTCCGTAGCTGCCTGCCAAGACTTTTACTCAGAGAACAAAAAACAATACACACAGTTAGAAAATTAAGTCCACAGCAAACTACTTCGCC
>NW_015390204.1:53577-61701 GCF_001527695.2 Protobothrops mucrosquamatus
TTAATCTCTGGCACGTCTCCTTTTCTGCTGCGCACGCTTGTCGCTCCTACGCTGGCGTGGATCCAGCCACAACTTCTCTTCATCACTATCCGAAACACCTGGCTCCTGGCCAATCTCAGAAACACCTGGCTCCTGGCCAATCTCAGAACCACCTGGCTCCTGGTCAATCTCTTCTCCGTCGGGAGACACCTGAGGCATTTCCAAAGAGGAGGGTCCTGGAGAGGGAGGCCTGGCCATCTCCTCTCCTTCATGTTCGGAGCCTTCTTCCTCCGATAAGAGGGGCTCACAAGACGGAGCCACAACAGGAACTACCAGAGGACTGGAAAAGAGCTGATGTATTTCCCCTCTTCAAAATATAAAAATAAAAAATAATAGATCCAGAAAACTACTGACCCATCATCCTGACCTCAATACCTGGGAAGATTGTGGAAAAGATAATCAAACAAGAATCAGCGAACACCTAGAGGCAAACAAAGTCATTACTAAAAGCCAACAGGGGTTTGCTAAAAACAGATCATGCTAGACCAGCGGTTCTCAACCTATGGGTCGCGGCCCCATTTGGGGTCGATCGACCATTTCACGGGGGTCGCCAAGCAAGGCTGTCCGCCATTTTTTCCCCCTTTTCCGGCGAGTGCCTTACCTCCCTTGAGCTGGGCCAGCTGGTGGTCGGCCTGCTCCGTCTCTGCCGCTTGCCAGCTACGCCTCAGCCGGCGCAGGGGGCGGAACCACGCATGCGCGGTGCTCCCGGGCAGGGAAAGTCCTCGACCAACGACCGGTTGGGTAGTCCTCGACTTACGACCGGTTTAGTCCTCGACTTACGACCGGTTTAGTCCTCGACTTACGACCGGTTGGGGGTCGTGGCATTAAAAAGGTTGAGAACCACTGTGCTAGACACATCTTACTGCATTCTTTGACCCAGTTACAAAATTAGTGGATCAGTGGAATGCTGTGGATATAATTTTCTTGGACTTCAGTAAGGCATTTGATAAAGTTCGTATAGGGTTTCCTGCCTGAAAAGGGGGTTGGACTAGATGACCTCCAAGGTCCCTTCCAACTTTATTATATATTATTAAATGCAAGAGTGAAACCTTTCTAGCAGATGAACTTAAAACATTCCCTCCTGCTAACTTTGGGCTGTTATTAAGAGTACACAGAGAGAAAGAGGAAAACAAACAAACAAACAAACAAATAAATTTTTCTTCACTCTGTTTGTTGGCCATAGAGTGATGTATTTCCTTTTTTTTTTAAGCAAACTTTCTAGCAGAATTTAAAATTCTTTTCTCTTTGGATTTGGAACAGTTAATAGTCACATTTACCTCACACACAAAGACTTTGACAAACATATATACACAAAGACAAGGAAAACAGAAAAGGAAACAGAAGTCTTAGTTTTACACATCCTAGTCATTCCCACCATAAATTTCAGATAACTCAAGTTAGGGAAGGCACACGTTTTAAACATACCACATGGTTGCATAGAGAGAAAGAGAGAGAGAAAGAAAGAGAATCACTATTTCTTATTTTCCCTTTTAAGTACCTTTATTTAGCCAAATTGGTTTCCCAGCAAAGCCCTAGCAAAGCCCATTCTCACAAATTTGTCTTGCTCGCTTTTTTCTTTTTCTTACCATCCAGGACAGGAACTCAGCCTCTCGTCCCACACCTCGAGCACATCTCCAATAAGTGTCCTAATTCCAACCCTCGAACTGCAGCTACCCATGTTCCCCTTCCAATGTGGAGTCCAAATTGGCTCAGTCGGGTTTCTTTCCCCTTAGCAGCACTTCCCAGCCACTCTTAGCGACAACAAACCTGCCCCCCCACCTCAGTTTTTGGGCACTAAAAAATTGCCCAGGAAGGACTCCGGTCCCTACACGGAGTAAGTGGCCCTTCCAGTTTAGAGACCCCCGTGGCTTTGCAGACCTCAAAAATACATTGTCTGAGGAGGACCTGCCACACAGTTACCCGGCCTCCGTTTACACACCGCCTATCAGTTTTCAGACTTAGAAGAAGTCTGTGAGGACCTGTGCTTTGTGCACTTGAGTACGGGCCCCTCATATAGGTGGGCTTTGCTTACAGGGCCTTACCAGCTGGTTGCCCAAATCCAATTCTCTCATTCACTCATTCCATTCCATTTTCACACAGCCTCTCCCTTTTCCTTAACAAAAGGTCCTACACTCTGACCAAACCCCCATGCTTTCCAGGTTCTGCCAATTAAACAGATCCTTTCTGCGGCTAGGAAAGACCAGAAGGAGCAAAATCCAACTGTGATTGGGAAAAAAAGGGTCTTCTCACTCATACACCCAGACATACACACATTTTCTTTGTTCCCCTGGGCTTTAAACTTAAAATTTAGAGGTACTCACCTTCTTTCCAAAGCAGTCCTTGAGCTCAAACCCAAAAACTCCCTTTACTACCCTGGCTCCACATGGGCAAGGCCTGGGAAACCCATCCACAGACACAAGGGGTCTGCTGCCAGCAAGATGGGGCTTACCAGTCTCAGTCCATTGGAGAGGTTAGCTTGGAGTCCCATCTCTGGGGTGCCAAATTGTTGAAAGTAAAGTCTTCATCCTGGTTCATCCAAGCCGGGAATAAATAAGCAACATTGCGACTGCTTTGGGAAGATGGTTACAGTTTATTGAAATAGCAGAAAGATGGTTCTTCAGGAAAGACCAGAGGAAAGAAGGGCTGAGCACATGGGCAAGGGGTTTTTATACCCTCTCTAGCCTTTTGTTTGGAATAGTTTCCTGTTCCTGTGGCATGAACTTTGAGGATATTTCCTGTGTCACGTATTCTGACCTGAGTCTAGGTGTGCCTCTCTGGTATACTTGATGGTAATGGGTTAGTCCTATTATGTCCCAAAAGTCATATCCTGCTTCCCTGGGGCTGGGCTAATGACTCTTAGAGTTTGGGTGAGGTATGCAGATGTTAGGTTTCTTTGTCTTCTGGCTCCAGCCTTCCTGATAGTTTTACATCTGCATTTGTATAGGGCTGGCTCCTGCTTGGGGCAAAGAGATTTGAGGCCAGGGTGGGTTTGCTTTTAAAAGATCCTTTTGAGGAAAAATATATTTTTCTGCCCTTTTAATATTTCCTTCTCTCGGCTAACTTCCCTCAGTTCCAAATTCTGGTGAGTTCTGCTTATAGCTTAATCAGACTGCAGTTCCTCTGTTCCTTTGTTCTCCTGATAACATTGGGAAAATACCAGCATTGACAAAGTTTTTCAATTGAGAAAATTTTCTTTATATAGACTGAACTGTTTTTCTTCAATATTGACTGCATAGTTCTTTTTACCATTAACAGAGCATACTTAGTCAGACATAATTGCAAGATGAGTTGCATACAGATCTGATTGCATGAGTGTTCTTTTTCCCTCTCTCTATCTCTAATGAAAGAAGTGCAGATCTGTTGGAAATGAAGGAAATAAAAGTTATTCTTTTATAAAATTGTAGAAATATAATTGTAGAAATGTAATGCCAATATATGAAACTGTCTCTTTAGTACAAATGTAACACTGTAACGCAAATGTAGCAATGCACTGCCAAATGTGTGAGAAGGTTTGTTCAATGTTTACTGCCTAAAATTCCTCCGGACACAGGAACTTACACTTTGAGTAGAAACCACTATCAAAGAGGGGGATTTTGACCCTAGGTGAAAATTACAAATAAACAAGATAACAGCAGATGGGTGGAAGAGGTCAGGTTGACTTTAAGTACAACTTCAAAGGACATCTATAAAGATGAAAGAGCTTCTTAGATGTGACATGCATTGTGAAAAGTATAAAATGCAGAGCTTGAAACCAGGCCAGTGCTCTCCTGGAACCCAATCCATTGGGGAAGGATCCGGGAGGCCGCGTTTGCAAACGCCTCTTCTTTCTTCTTTTTCCTTTTTATTCTTTTTATGTTATTCTCCAATAAACCTTTGTTTTGTTAATCAGACTTGTCTTCGTATTGTGAGTATCAAAATTTGGGGGTTTTACATCTCACAGAACGGAGCTTTTTTTTTTCCCCTTTCTTTTTCTCTCTGCATATTTATAAGGTTTTATTAGGATTCCAGTCTTTACTAACTAAATAATCATGAATGAATTGAACACATTTTTAAAAATATATCGAATGAGCCTGAGAAAACTGAGTGAACATTTTAAAAAGCTGTTACAACTATTGTAAAGTTTTACAGCTGGATTGTAAATTTTTTATTACCTAGATTGTAATTCCCCAGAACTGCTTTTATTACCCTGAACTGCAATTATCATTCCAGCTTCTTTTGTGGATTACAGATAGTCAGAGACTGCAATATTTTTTTACAATATTTTTAAATTTCTAATACCAGCCTGACACCTGAATGGAGCCAGTGCGGTGCAAACAAAATGCCACTGAGCAGCAGTGAAACAGAGCTAGATGGCATCAAACCAGCGACTGTGAGCAGCACGGCAGACCTTGAGCAGCAGCAGTGCAGAGCTATGTGGCAGAGGAGTAAAGTACCCTGAGGAGCAACTAAGGGCAGTGTGGTGGATTAGCAGTGGCTGAGAGCAGCACAGAGGATCAACTGAGCAGCATTGATCAGCTCCCACAGCAGCCACTGATAGCAGCGCGGCAGACCAGCACCAGCTGAGAGCAGCGCGGTGGACCAGCTAACCAGAGTGCCCACATCAGCACATTGTACAGTACCGGAAAACCCCAACAGTGGCCAGGCAACTGAAGAGCAGGAAAGCAGGGAAAAATTATAAATACAAAACACTTGTGGACAGGGAGGAAGAAAGGGATAAACTTTCAAGTCAGGGAGTGTAGGGTTAAGAGCAAAGCATCTCCTAGAAAATAGCCTGATACTTCTAACAAAAAAAAAAAAAGCATATTACTTCATAAGGGGCCAAAAGCTCTTGTAAATTCTTAAATTTCTAAAATCTCTGAAATCCCTTTCTTAAGAAAAAATCCTTTTCAATTTTTTAATTTCTTTTTTCTATTTCTTTTTTCTATTTTTAAAGTCCTTGTTCCAATTTTAATCTTTTAATTCTTAAATATCATTTTTAATTTTAAATTCTTTTTTCAATTTTTAAATCTTTTTCAATTCTAAAATTCTTTTTAATTTTTTTTTATTTTTTTCAATTTTAAAATTCTTTTTTCATTTTTTTTATAAAATCCTTTTTAATTTTTTCAATTTTCCAATTTCATATTTCAACTAAACATTTGAATTTTTTTTTACTTATATTAATTCTTTAGAAATTTTTAAATTCTTAATGATCTAAGAGGAAAAAAATAAAAAAACACAGAAAAAGAAACAGACACTTGAAACAGGGAAGTTACTGATGAATTTTTCAAGACAGAGAACGGAAGGTCAAGAACTCTTGTAAACTATTGTAAACTGACACTTCGCAACACAGAGAATATTTAAATTTTTAGAAATTTTAAAGTTTTTAGCAAACAAAGAAAAAGTCATGGAGATAAAGACTGACACTATAGTGACTTGCAAAGTGTGCCATATGTTTCAGCTTATGCCCACAGAAGACTCAAACTATGTATATATCAAATGTAATCTATTTGAATTACTAGAAAAAGTAAAGGGTTTAGAGGCAACTATAGCCACTCTGAAACTCAATGAGCAAAGCGGGAAATCCCAACCTAAACAAGACTACACCAAAATAAAACACAGTAGGGAGCAAACAGCTTCTAAAAAAAATGATGACCCCATATATGAATATAAAGAAGAAAACCAATACACCCAAATTGAACACAATAGGGAACAAACAGCTTCCGTAAAAAAACGAGCCTACATATGTACCTAAAGAGCAAGACCGATGGAAACATATCACTCTTAGAAGAAAACAACCAAGAGCAAAGCCCCTACTATCTATCATAGCCCACTCCAATGAAGTCCCTCTGGAACTGAACAATCACTTTCATAGCCTCCCCCTGGAAGAAAATATACAGACACTCACAAAAGAGCATTCATCAATAGTTTCTTAAGAAGAGGCGCAACCCAGCATTCCTGCCACAGGAAGAAAAGTATTCCAGACTTCCTTAGGGGAAAAAAGGAGAATACTTGTGCTAGGAGATTCAATTCTTAGGGGAACAGAAACTATAGTCTGCAGACCAGGCAGTCAATCTAGGGAGGTATATAGTCTCCCTGGAGCAAAAATCAAATATGTAACTGAGTACCTTAATAAAATAATCAACCCCATGGATTACTACCCCTTTCTTCTCCTACATGTGGGGACCAATGACATAACAATGAATCTGAAAACAATAACAAGAGATTAGGAACAGCTAGGGAAGAAAGTTAAAGAATTAGGAGCACAAGTAGTGTTTTCATCTATACTTCCAACAAAAGGCCAACATCCAACGAGGAAGCAAAGGATTTTAGAAATGAACCACTGGCTTAAAAGCTGGGGTTGTCAACAGAACTTCAGCTTCCTAGACCATGGTCTGCATTACCTAGATGAAGGGCTACTGGCAAAGGATGGACTGCAACTCACAAGAACTGGAAAAAATATATTCGGAAAACGACTGGCTCATCTTATCAAAAGGGCTTTAAACAAAAAAGAGGGGGGAGGGGGGCCAATTATTCATGACCTACAGATCCTAATTCCAAGCAAAAACCACTAGATAACCAATCACATAAGGAGGGAGTAAAGAGAAAAAAGAAATAAAAAATAAAAACATAATGAAATAGAGAGTGATGGAAAGGATGGAAATCCCAGTTACAAGACCAATAAAAGACTCAAATACTAACACTCAAAGTTTAGGGAACAAACAGGGCGAACTTGAAGTATTAGTACATGAAGGCAGATATGATATAGTTGCCATTACTGAAACCTGGTGGGATGAAACTCATGACTGGAATGTAATGATGGAAGTATATAAAGTATTCAAAAGAAACAGACCCAACAAAAGAGGAGGTGGAGTTGCATTAGATATAAAAGTTCACTACATCTCTACAGAAATAAACAAAACCAAGGATGAAAACCTCCTAGAATAAATATGGGTCAATATAAAAGGAAAAAAGAATGACATTGCCATAGGCGTATACTACAGGCCACCCAACCAAGCAGAAGAAATAGATGAACTCTTTGCTAATCAGTTAACAAATATATGTAGGAAACATACCACAGTAGTAATGGGAGACTTTACCCTGCTATCAACTGAGAGACAAACTCTGCAGCAAGTGGGAGATCGAACAGATTCCTAACCAACTTAGCTGACAACTTTGTCATCCAAAAGGTAGAGGAGGGAACTGGATAAAAAGCTATACTGGACCTAATTCTTACTAATAGAGAAGAAGTGATAGAGGGAGTTGAAATTGCCAGAACCTTGGGTGAGAGTGAATTCAATATAATGCAATTCAATATGATGCAAACACAAGCCATAGAATATAATCCAACCAGTGTCCTAAACTTTAAAAGAGCTGATTTTAACAAACTCAGAGAGAGTCTAAGCAAAATTTCATGGATAAAAATCTTAAAGGGGAAAACAACTCAAAAAGCATGGGAAACACTGAAAAATACAACAATAAAAGCCCACTCCAACACAATACCACTAAAAGAGGAAAACAAGAAATCCAAGAAGAAACCAGCATGGTTGAACAAAGATCTCTCTGATAAACCGAAAGACAAAAAGGATAAGTACAAAAAATGGAAAGAGGGACACATAACTAAGGCAGAATATCAGCAGATAGCCCGAATCTGCAAAGATGAAGTCAGGAAAGCAAAGGCTCAGAATGAAGAATGACTTACAACAAAAGTCAAAGATAATAAAAAAGTTTCTTTCAACATATAAATAAAAAAAAAGTCAAGGAAACAGTCGGTCCACTAAAGAGAGAAGATGGCAAGGAAGTAACAGGCAGTACACAGAAAGCAGAGCTGCTTAACTCATTCTTTGCATCAGTCTTCACACAAAAAGAAACTATAGCCCAACCTACCAAACACGTAACTGCAAAAGACAGTTTTAGAGTATTATGAAATACATTCAGGAAAACAGGCAGCTTTGATTTTTTTAGACGCGCAGAAAGCATTTGATAGCCTCAATTGGCAATTTCTGTTCCAACAGATTGAGGATATGAAATTCGGCGAGAAATTTAGTAATATAATAAAGGCAATATATAGAACACAGAGAGCTAGTGTGATATTCAATGGAGAGAACA
>NW_015390204.1:63182-68931 GCF_001527695.2 Protobothrops mucrosquamatus
GAATTTTATGAAATTTGGAATAAATGTTATAATTGGCTAGAACAGAGAAAGAAAAAGATATAATTATTGATGTATATAAAATGTAAATAAGATGTAAAGAACATTTAAAATGTAAAGCACTGTTCTGTTAGAAGAAAAGATTTATGTTTATGTAGTTTTGGTGTATGGTGTATGGTGAAAAATAAAAAAATTAAATTGAAAAAAAAAAAAAAAGACAGACTAGAAATAAAAATTACAATAAGCAAGAAAATGTTAAGAGAATACCTGTCTGACCTTGACCAATATAAATCACTGGGACCTGATTAATTACATCCCAGAGTTCTGAAGGAGCTGTCAGATGTTAACTCAGAACCATTGTATCATACCTTTAAAAAATCTTGGAGCACTGGGGAACTACCAGAGGATTGGAAAACAGCTGATGTGGTTCCCATCTTCAAAAAAGGGAAAAAAACAGACCCAGGAAACTACAGACCAATCAGCCTGATATCAATACTTGGGAAGATACTAAAAAAAAAAAATCAAAAAACCAGATCTGTGAACATCGAGAAAGAAATAAAATTATAACATGGGTTTGTTAAAAACAGATCATCCAAACCAATCTTATTTCATCCTTTGACAAAGTGACTAAATTAATAGACCAGTGAAATGCTGTGGACATAGTATACTTAGATTTCAGTAAGGCATTTGACAAAGCAGACCACAACCTACTTCTTGGTAAGCTAGAAAAATGTGGGATAGACAGCATCACCACCAGATGGATTTGTAACTGGCTGACAAACTGTACTCAATGAGTAGTCCTTAATGGTACTATATCTACATGGAGGGAAGTAAGCAGTGGGGTACCACAAGGCTCCGTCTTAGGGCCAGTACTCTTCAATAACTTCATTAATGACTTAGATGAGGGAATAGAAGGGGACCTCATTAAATTTGCAGATGACACTAAGCTGGCAGGAATAGCCAACACCAACAAAATGATATTTAATGTGGAGAAAAGCATGGTTTTACACCTGGGCAGGAAAAACCAAAGGTACAAGTACAGATTAGGTGAAACCTGGCTCAAAAACAGTAACTGTGAGAAGGACCTTGGAGTCCTAGTGGATGATCACTGGAGGTTTTTAAGAAGAGACTGGACAGCCACTTGTCTGAAATGATATAAGGTCTCCTGTTTGAGTAGGGGGCTGGACTAGAAGACCTCCAAGGTCCCTTCCAGCTCTATTCTGATTCTCTAGCTTTTTCCTCCTTAGTTCTAGGTTGCTTCTCCCCTTGGTTAGTTTCCATCCACTGTTTCTTGTCTTGTCTTTTGGTGCTTTGGAAAATTGTTTGACCCTCTGGTCTTTGTAGGAGCCCCTCAAATATTGGGATACTGCTATCTTTTCATTAGACAAGACATATCCAATTCCTGTACCCGTTCTTCGTATGTTTTAGCCTCCAGCTCCCTAATCATCCTTGTTGCTATTTTCTGCACTCTTTCCAGAGTCTCAACATCTTTTTTATATTGTGTTGACCAGAACTCGATGCAGAATACCAAGTGTGGTCTTCCTAAGGCTTCGTAAAGGGCTACCAGAACTTCACGTGATCTTTATTCTATCCCTCTATTAATGCAGCCTAGAATTCCATTGACGTTTTCTGCTGATTTTCCACTAGGACTCCAAGATCCCCCTCACAGTTATTGGCATTAAGCCAGGTTTCACCTAGCCTGTAAATCATCATCATCATCATCATCACCATCATCATTGAAGCACTGAAAATAATAAATCAGCAAATAACAGCTATAGCCAGGAAGATCAGCAGATACGAAGCTCGAATTGCCAATTATAGGCAGAACCTCCAAATTCAATCCAATCAGAAATGTTTGTACCAATCCATCAATGGAGAAACTGCAATGAAACAGTCAGTACCTGACAAGGAAGAAACAGTGCAGTTCTGGACGCAGATATGGGATAACCCAAAGAAATACAACAAGGACGCAGCTTGGTTAAAAGAGGTGGAGGCAAATAAAACAGAATGTCAACGCTGCAAATACTGTATATTCTTGCTTTGACAAAATATGCAGAACTGTCTGGTATTTTTAGAGTTAATGCAGAGCAGAGGAGGGAGGAGGGAAAAGCCCGCAAAAGAGAGAGGAAGGGAACCTTTGCCCTTCACACTAATTGGAGAACGTGATATATGACAGCAAATTTAGGGAGGGAATATGCTGATAACTTAATTGCTCAGGGGAAGAGAATTTAGTTCTTAGCATCCCTTCGGTCGTGCTGACATGTTGTAACATAAATAAAAGACTTTTTAGGAAAATAATGCCTGGAAGTTCTTTGAAGTGTTTCATTAGTCAGAACCTGACATCATGCTAAGATCTCAATCCTTTTCAAACGACCTGGGGTCCTGAATTCCAACCACTGCCTCTAGGCTTGAGAGGAGCTGGTAAAGATTCAGGGGAAGAAAATCTATCATGAGAAAAGGGAGGTTGCTTGAAGACCCAGCAGATGCTGATAAACCAGAGTGGGAAGCAACAGACAGCATGCTGTGGGAAGATGAATTTCGGCAGACAAATACAAACTGGTGGAGAGCTGCCAGATCACCTGCAACTGAAGATTCGGGTGAGTCACTGGAAGGATTTCAAAACCCAGAAGTGAGAAGCAGAGAGCAGCTCCTGTTGAGAGAGGCCCCCAGCCCCTCCCTCGCAGATCAAACAGCCTTCCAAACCCTGGGGTCCCCTGCCAGGGCCTCCAGCCCCACAGAGAGAGAGAACCCCAGCCTGGGCCCCCTACAGCAATGGGGAATTGAGCAACCCCCACAGATAGATGATCAGCAGCAGCTGAGCATACCACAGCTAATAGAGGCCTTGCAGCAGCTTGGGGTGGTGCAAAAGCCAGGAGAGCGACAGCTGGTGGGCCCGCAGATGAGGGAGGCCCAGCAACAACCCCCACTCATCCAGCAGCCATTGAGAGGCCTACAGCAGCAGGGGGGCCCAGCTGTATTCATGCAGTTGATTAATGAGGTCCTACATGATCACTTGTACAAAGGGGTTTTGGTTTATCTTGATGACATCCTGATATACAGTATGAACTGGACTGATCTCTTCCCTTTTGTGGAGGTGGCGTACAATAATTCTGTGCACAGCAGCACCGGCTACACACCTTTCAGAGTGGCCAAAGGAAAAGAGTTCAGCCCAATACCTGAATATCCTCAGTTGCCCTCCGCTTCCCAGACACTTCACCAGTGGGTGAGGGGGTGGGATGAAGTTTGGAGAAACACAAAAACTGCTTTTAAAAATATTTTTGAAACCTATAAAAAGCAGGCTGATAAAAAGAGGGCTCCCCAAAGAACATTCCAAGTTGGCTGACTGGCCGTACTCAGCGTGTGGTCCTCAATGGAACTGCATCTACATGGAGGGAAGTGTGTAGTGGGGTGCCCCAGGGCTCTGTTCTAGGCCCAGTGCTCTTCAACATCTTCATCAACGATTTGGACGAGGGGATACATGGGGAACTCATCAAATTTGCGGATGACACCAAGCTGGCAGGAATAGCCAACACTCCAGAAGACAGGCTTAAGATACAGAAGGACCTGGACAGACTTGAACACTGGGCGCTATCTAACAAAATGAAATTCAATGGTGAAAAAAGTAAGGTTCTACATTTAGGCAAGAAAAACCAAATGTACAGGTATAGTATAGGGGGTACCTTGTTCAATAGTAGTAACTGTGAGAGGGATCTCGGAGTCCTAGTGGACAATCACTTAAATATGAGCCAGCAGTGTGCTGCAGCTGCCAAAAAAGCCAACACAGTGCTGGGCTGCATTAACAGAGGGATAGAATCAAGATCACGTGAAGTATTAATACCACTTTACAATGCCTTGGTAAGGCCACACTTGGAATACTGCATCCNTCTTATTTAACTGTTTTAAGCCATAAATCAATCCATATCTGATAAGCCCTTTAAACCCATTACCTAAAACCTTAAGTCACATCCTTAAATCTTATTCTGGCTTTCCTTTTATGCCAAACCGGTTTCCATAACAAGGCCTCTATATCAATGAACAAGTCACTCTTTATGCCTTGTAAAATCCTTTGAATCAACCAGAGACGTCCTCTTTTCTGTTGTAGAGACCTAGCTCCTTTGTAGATAGTCCCTTGTTGTTTTGAAAAGTCAAATCTCCACATTTGAAACTGTTGAATAGCCAACTCAGTTATGTCCAACTTTGTAGATGATAGTTGTTTATCCAGGCTACCATAGTTCTCAGCTCGTTGTATTTGTCTGTCCATTTCTATTGGTTTTAGGGATGTAAGTTTATTACTTACAATCCTTTTTGATTCCTCAGAGATCTCATCCGTACGCATATAAAGTAGAATAAAGTTTTCTTTATCTTTGGTTAGTCCCGCTTCTGTTGTTTTTTGGTCTCTAAAAAGCTCAGATAAGGTCTGGGAGTCAATTTGTTGATTCAAAGCAGAATTTCTGTTTTTTATTTCCATAGTAAATTCTTTTATTTGCAAACGTATTTCATCAGTAGCTTCGTAAAGTTTTTCCAGTATAAGTTTATAGTCAAGTTGAACCAAGGGTTGCTCCATTTCAAAAATAATTAGAAACAGTCTGTATCATTTAGTAGAGGCTACATAGAAAATATTTAATCAATGTCCACCCCCACCAGTACAGCTGTTAATTTCCTTTGTATTTTTCCTTTTGTGGTAATCTAAAAGTCAAGATCAATCTGAGTCACCAGAAAAAGGGGAAAGCTGCAATTTTAGCTTTTTCCACAAGGTGTCCTCAGTACAATGTAAAATCTTCTCCCATAGACCAAGAATCTCATAAACAAGATAAGGAAACACGGAGGGAAAAAAAGCAATTCAAGTCCAATAGCAGATTCAATATTAAAAGGTTTTCCAAGACCCCAAAGTGAAAAAAAAAGAATAAAAATAGAGGTAAAAAAAAAGTCACTTTAAATTAATTCAATCCATAAGCTTCTTTTCCCCACACTCACCAACGCCGCCTTCTCAGAGCAGGGAGGTAATTTCAAAAGTGCTTTTTACAGGCACAAAAAAAAAAAGGAAAAATCAAGAGAGGGAAGGTAAAAAGTCTCACCCGGCTCAGCCACGGTGGTTCCTGTGCTTAGATGTTCTTCTGACTTCTGGTTTCAGCTGCTAGGTCAGGGGTAGGCAACCCAAAACACTCAAAGAGCCACTTGGACATGTTTCCCACCGAAAACAAAACACTGGGAGCTGCAAAACCCTTTTGATATCTAACATGAAGATAACACTGTATGTATCCTTTTTTACCTTTATTATAGGTATGTGTGTGTATGTTTGTGTGTGTATATTTAAAATAAAGGTAAAAAAGGATATATGCAGTGTTGTCTTCATTTTAGATGTCAAAAGGGTCTCTCTTTCCTCTCTCTCTCTTTCTCTTCTCTTTCTCTCTTTCCTCTAACTTTCTCTTTCTGTCTCTCTCTTTCTCTTTCCTCTTTCTCTCTTTCTCTTTCCTCTAACTTTCTCTCTTTCCTCTCTCTCTCTCCTTTCTTTCCTCTTTTCTTCTCTTTCTCTTTCCTCTTTCCTCTCTTTCTTTCCTTTCTCTTTCCTTTCTCTCTTTCCTCTCTCTTTCCTTTATTTCTCTTTCCTCTTTCTCTTCTCTTTCCTCTTTCTTTCCTCTCTCTCTTTTCTCAATCTTTTTTCTTTCCTCTTTTTCTCTCTTTCCTCTCCCCCTCGCTTTCTTTCTCTCTTTCCTTTCTCTTTCCTCTCCTTTCTCTCCCTCTTTCCTCTTTT
>NW_015390204.1:70258-74670 GCF_001527695.2 Protobothrops mucrosquamatus
TTCTCTCTCTCTCTCTCTCTCTCTCTCTCTCTCTCTCTCTCTCTCTCTCTCTCTCTCTCTCTCTCTCTTTTCAACATCCTCCAATCTTGGTACTAGGCATAAGATGGCACAAAAAAATAATTCCTAGATGATGACTCATACACAGCAACCCAGGCTCCATCCGTAGCAACTTTCCCCCCTCCCCTTACTGTGCTCTTTTCATATAAGCAATCACCTATACCTAAAGCATGAAGCCCTTACTTTTCCAATATATATATATAAAGCATCTGATCAAGCAATTAACTACAAAATAATGATTACAAAATAACAAAACAATGATTACATGATAACACTATAAGTATCAATATAAAATGGTTGCTATATGTAAAATAAATGCTAATGTCAAACTTAAACATACTAAAATCATAAGCACAATAAAATCCCTTCAGCTTCTTCAGCCGAACGGGCAGGGAGGGGGAGCAGGACGGGAGGTAGAAGCTCCCGGCCGCCCCCCCATCGCTTCTTCAGCCGAACGGGCAGGGAGGGGGAGCAGGACGGGAGGTAGAAGCTCCAGGCCCCCCCCCCAATCGCTTCTTCAGCCAACCGGGCAGGGAGGGGGAGCACGACGCGAGGTAGAAGCTCCCGGCCGCCCCCCCATCGCTTCTTCAGCTGAACGGGCAGGGAGGGGGAGCAGGATGGGAGGCAGCAGCTCCCGGCCGCCCCCACATCGCTTCTTCAGCCGAACGGGCAGGGAGGGGGAGCAAGATGGGAGGCAGCAGCTCCCGGCTGCCCCCCCCACATCGCTTCTTCAGCCGAACGGGCAGGGAGGGGGAGCAGGACGGGAGGTAGAAGCTCCCGGCCACCCCCCCCATCGCTTCTTCAGCCGAACGGGTAGGGAGGGGGAGCAAGACGGGAGGCAGCAGCTCCCGGCCACCCCCCACACATCGCTTCTTCAGCCGAACGGGCAGGGAGGAGGAGCAGAACGGGAGGCAGCGGCTCCAGTGGTGGTGGCCCCATTGCATCCTCAGCCAAACGGGCAGGGAGGGGGAGCATGACGGGAGGCAGCGGCTCTGGCGGCAGCCACTGCAGCATCGTCGGGGTCCCCGTCACCGCCCCCGGCCCGGCCGCCTCCCCCGCCGCATCCTCAGCCACTTCGCCGTCTTAAAAGGAGGGCGCCAAGGCCGGGTGCACCATGGGCGGCCGGGCCGGCAACGGGGAGTGCTGCCGTGGGGACGAGGGGGGGTCCTGATCGCCGCCAGCCCCGCTGCCCTTGCATCCCAAGGTCTCCTCCTGCAGCAACGAGGGCAGCGGCGGCGGCTCCCTGAAAGTGCCCGAGGAAGGCGCCACCGATGGGGCCGAGGTGGGGCCGAGCGGCGGAGAGCCCTGCGGCAGCCAGGCGAGCTTCATGCCTGACTGCTGTCCAGCCCAGGCTGGGGAGACATGTGGCCGGTTCGGCTTCCCGGGGAGCGATGCTCCCGCTGGCCACCGCACCAGCCATGACTGCCGCCCAGCACAGGGAGACATGTGGCTGGCTCGGCTGCCCAGGGAGCGGCCCGGGAACGGCCCAGGAAGCGATGCCCCAGCCAAGACTGGAACAAGTAAGCCGGGGGGGTGCACCACCTGCCCCACAGCCGCTTCGCGGCAGTGCTCCATGAACTCAGAGCCCCCTCTCTCCCCCCGGCACTGACCCTCTGTCTCCGGCTCTGCTGCTGCTTGGCGCCGGCTGGGCATCGGAGGGGCTGCTCTCGGGGCCGTTGTTTGCGGGAAGGCTGGCCCGCTCAGCGGAGGCTTGGGCAGCCGACTCCCAGCGGGGATCTTGGGGCTTCCCCACGTGGCTCCCCAGCCACGTGCGCCTCAGACGGGGCCAGCCCAGGAAAGGGACTTCCTGGCCTCCCTTCTCCCAGGGGGTGGGGCACCCAGGCGCAGGGCCAATCAGGAGCCCTGCGAGGGGGCAAGTCCACATGAGAGAGAGAGAGAGGGGGCGAAGTGCAAGTGCCTGTCTCTCTCTTTCCTTGTCTCTCTGAGAAAATGGCGGAGGAGGCTCCAGAGCCACAGGGGATGGCTCAAAGAGCCGCATGCAGCTCCGGAGCCGCGGGTTGCCGACTCGTGGGCTAGGTGAACGGCCATTTTACCGGCCGTTCTTTCCACCGTCGGCCCAAAGGAGCAAATCTCGGTCCCTGGAAGAAGCTGCCACTCTCCCAAGGACAATGAGGACCTCCTCACTGGTAGCCGCCCCTCGAAGGTGCCTTTTCGACCCAATTAAGGGGTCTACTGGCAGCAGAGAATCAGCTGGTGAGGAGAGCAGTCTCCTCACACAGCTGCGAGCGCCGCAATCCGGAACCGGAAGTCTCCTAGGTGGTTTTGAGGGCTGCTCAGAGCCCTGGGCAGTGGAGGGCAAGTGCCCAGTCCAGCCCTCGAGTTCTTGGGGCACCAGGACCCCGCAGCCCAACCCAGTCCAGCCCCACTTCCCTGAGGGGGCATCTGGCTGCGCTTACCTCCTCCTCAAGGCTGCTGCTGCTATGCTCACTCTCCTTGGCCAGGTTGCTCATGATGGGTGCAGGAGGGCAAAGTGTGTGGGTCAGAGGGAGGCCCACTCCCTCTCCATGTGAGGAGACCCAGCTTTGTAACCAAATTATCCTTAGCGATAGGATGGGAGACCACCAAGATAGACCAGGATAGGCAAGGGGATGGTGAAAGGGCAGAAGGGCTGTTGTTGGCCAAGTGCTAAGAGACAGGACTTCCTTCAGACCCTCCGTCCCTGTCATTCCAATTACCTCCCTCCCTCCCTCCCTCCCCTCCTCCCCTCCTTCCCTGCCTCCCTTTTTCTCGTTCCCATCTCCTTCCTTCTCTTCTCCCTTTCTCCTCACTGCTTCTCTCACAAAAAAGCCTTTTCTCTCTCTGTTTCTCATGCACACGTCCCTCCAAAATCCTTCCCATTCTCACGCAAGCATCTCTCCAAAATCCTTCCCATTCTCACTCACATGTTCCTCTAAAATCCTTCCCATTCTCACGCACACGTCCCTCCAAAATCCTTTCCTCTCTCTCTCTCTCACTGTTTCTCTGAGAAAAGCCCTTTCTCTTCTGACTCTTTCTCCAACTTTTTTTTTCTCTCTCTCTCCCACCAAAACTGCCTCCTTTTATAGCCTCTCCTGTCTCCGCCCCCCTCCTCCTACTTTATCTTCTGGGTGTGCCAGAAGTGCCGATCCTGGGGCCTTTGTCTCACCGCTGCAGCTCCTGAGGACTCTCTCACAGCAAGTCCTGTGCTGCGCTTTGGCTCGTTCCCTCCCCCGCTACACTTGGCTAGGCTGGGCAGGGCCGCGTACCACCTGCCAGGTGCCAATGTACCACTGGTGGTAGGTGTACCACTGGTTGAAAAGCCCTGTGCTAGAACAAAACAGTGGTCCAATGTGGCACAGCCCGCTTTAAACCCAATCTGCTCTGCACCAATAATGTTAGACTCCTCAACCCAAATGAGGAGTCTACGTTGAAGATATTTAGCATACAATTTTCCAATGATGGAAAGCGGGCTTATAGGGCGATAATCGGCAGGGTTGTTCCTGTTTCCTCGTTTAAAAACTGGAATAATAATTGCTAGACTCCAAGAGATAGGAATCCTACCAGAGGAATTAATATGGGTGAAAAGTGTTGCCAGAAGAGGAATCCACCACTCGGGATTAGATTTTAGCAAAATGGGGGGTATAGCATCGGGGCCAGGGGCTTTGCCTGACTTAAGTTCTGAGATAAGCTCAGCGATTTCAGCATGAGTCACGGGTTGCCATATAGGAATTGCAAGAGGCAGTTGTGATCCAAGCTCGGTCGAAATTATTGAAGCCTGAAAAATTGACAAAAAATGGTTTTCCCAATCTCTGTCAGAAATAGAGCAGAGAGGGAGTTCTTGGTAACCAGGAAGAGAGCTGGCAACAATTTGCCAAAATAGTCGGGTATTCTTCTGCTGGATAGAGAAGAGAAGTAAATCCCACTTCTCTCTCTCTTTAGCCCTCTTTTTCTTAACAATTAGCCCTTTATACTCCCGCTTCAGGCGGTAATAGTCCTCTGGTGGGCGTTTGTCCCCTCGGTTACGGTAAAGCAAGTAAGCCCGGTTAATCTGGTTCCTAAGCATCAGATATTCTTTATCAAACCAGGGATTGCTTCTTACGTGATATGGACCCCTTGGCCTACAATCTGCTCCTAACTCCCTTTGAACACTATTAATTAGTGATTCAAAGGCCAAGATTGAGACTTCCGGTGGCAGGCGACCTCGTCGGACGCAGCTGTAGCTGCCTCCCGCCTGTTTCTGCGTAAAAGCCGTTTTGACAGCCAGCATCAGCTGTCAAACGGCTTGATACCTTTCCCCTGGGCAGAGGGGGATAGGTGAGCTACCCGGGGTAGGAGTTGAGTTCCCGAGTCGTCCCTTGTGGACGATGTAGGTGAGA
>NW_015390204.1:75717-79270 GCF_001527695.2 Protobothrops mucrosquamatus
GGAAACTATTCCAAACAAAAGGCTAGAGAGGGTATAAAAACCCCTTGCCCATGTGCTCAGCCCTTCTTTCCTCTGGTCTTTCCTGAAGAACCATCTTTCTGCTATTTCAATAAACTGTAACCATCTTCCCAAAGCAGTCGCAATGTTGCTTATTTATTCCCGGCTTGGATGAACCAGGATGAAGACTTTACTTTCAACAGAACTTTGCATCCAAATAAATTTTTGATTTTCAAGATTTCTCTTCTCTCCAAGTCCAGTCCAAGTCCAGTCTTTTCCTCCATTCACTTTTTTTTACCTGTGTTTGCTATTCTGTGCGTGTTTGGGGTTTTTTTTAGGTTTTTAATTATTCAGAGAGCCCCACTTCTGCATGTCTGCTCTCTCCAGCAACTATATCCTATGTAGATGTGGATCTCACCGCAAATTCCATACTGTTAAAAAATAGTTTTAAATTTAATGGTAAACAATGAAAGAGCAAAAAGAAAAAGCATCTGTATTAACATGGGTAAAATAATGGATAATTCTTAGAAACAAAAGGTTGTTATATTTGGAGGGACATGATTTACAAATGGGGTGGCACGCTTTCTTATGGTATGGGAAAAATAAAATTCATAAGTACTTTCAAAACCACTATATAAGAAATGCATTTTAACAACATGGGAAAAAATAAAATGTAAAATATATCTGAAAATTCCAGGGTGGCTTTCAACAATGGAAGCATTTGTACACCCAAATTTAGTTAATTTTGAAAAAATCAGGACATATAGAGATATTCTAAATTCTGAAGGGAATTTAAAATCTAAACAAGAAATGGAAAATCAGGGTATCAATCTATCATGGTGGGCACATTTACAAATGTAAGTTAGATATGATAAAGATGTTAAACTGTATGGATTTTACAAGGAGCAAACTTCATTTGATAAGATATTATTAACCTCTGATGAGAAACTAATTAAGAAAATTTATAATTTTCTATTAAATTTGAAAATGGAAAGCAAACAAGTTAAAGAAACAATGATAAGATGGGCGGGCTTCCGGTGGCTGGATGACGGCCGATGGAGGCTTTTTTGCAAGCCTCCCGTCTGGGACTGCGTTAAAGCCGCCGAAGCAGCATGCACCAGCTGTTTGGCAGCTTGAGCTTTCTCTTCGGGAGAAGGAGAGAGGGCGAGCTTCACTCTGAGTAGGAGTAGAGTTCCCTAATCCCCCTAGGAGCTTTCCAGGGGGACGAAGGTGAGAACTCCTCCGGAGCTCAGAGCTTTCTCTGCAGCTCGGGATGTCTTCGTTTGCAGCGAAGCCAGACGTCGTCTCCACCTCTGATGTTTATTCAGATTTTTAATTGTGAGTAAACTTATCAACAGACAGAACGGACCAGGAAAATTGCACTTTGATTGATAAGAGACTTTTAACTCAGAAGACTTAAAGACATCTTTCTCAATTGTTATATTTAATCTGAGAAGAAAATGGCTGCGGGCAAGCCGTTTCTTTGTTTCAAAGGAAAACTTTTACTTGTCTTCCGGTTGTGGATTGATACATTGTAAAGACCATTTTGAACTTTTTTCAACTTAAGAAAAGTTTGGCTAAACACTTGCTGTTGTGGATTGATACTTTGAAAAGACTCTTGTAAATTCAAGGAAAGTTTGGTTAAATAGCTGCTGCTTTCTCTTGTTTTGGATTATACTCAGAGTGTTTTCAGAATGGCTTCTAAACGTACTGGAACTTCTGCAGTACCTAAAACAGCTATTTCTTCCCCAGTTGTGCAAATTACACAACAGAAACCTAAAACTCCTCCACCTTCGCCCCCCCCCTCTATTACTCTTAAAGATTTACAGGAATCTTTGGCACAAGTCTCCAAGCAAATAGTACAACAAATGAGAATGGAAACAGAACAGCTTCTTAGCAAGAAAAATGATGAATTGTGTGAGAACATGTCGCAAATTTTTCAAGGTTTTGCAGTTCATGTAGATCGTATAGAGGGACGGGTGGATGAAGTGGTGGAGAAAATGGAAGGAATGGAGGACAGACTGGAAAAAGTAGAAGAAGGTGTGGAAATTACTCAAAATGATATTGTAATGTCACAATATAGAGAAATGGAGTATGCTATAAGAATTAGAGGCTTAAAAGAAGATCTACAGGAGAAACTGAGGGAGGAAATAGCAGCTGCTCTGGCTCTGGTTTTTGAGTGCGATCCTGAAATTATTTTTGGAGAATTTGAAAAAGCTTATAGAGTAAATTCATGGGTTGCACGTCAGAGGAAACTACCTAGAGATGTTGTTGTTTACTTTTCTAGAAAAACATGGCGTAATGAGATTATACAAGCTTTTTATCAGCAGAGATTTCAGATTGCTGCCCAAGATGTTATACTTTTAAAGGAAATACCTCCAAATATTTTAAGAAAAAGGAAGGAATTTGCTTTTTTGGCTCAGGAGTTAAAAAAGCGGCAGTTGCCTTTCAGATGGGATATACCTGTTGGGATGATTGTGAATTATGCTGGGATTCGTCACAGGCTCAATGCAGTTCAAAAGGCTAAAGAATTTTATTTAACGGTCCTGAAAGCTGACTCACCTTCTGCATCACGAGCTAAAGGAATGGAAGATGTAGAGGAACAACTATTTGTTGAATTGCCTGGAGCTACATCGTTACCTGCAGGAGATTTTCAGAGCTCGCAATTGATGGACGTAAAAGATGATTCAAAGGAGCAAAGAATGACACGTGCAGCTTACAGACGTAGGGAAAGAGAGCAACAAAAAGAATCTGTACCTCAAACATATTCGTCTACCTCAGAGCCAGTGGGAGGGGCAAGATTGAAGAGATCTGTTATTTCAGATATACAAGGAATGCTCCAGAAGCTTCAAAATCCAAAAGATGGCTAAGTTGATGACATTGAATGTTAATGGCTTGAACTCACCACAAAAAAGAAAGAAAATATTTCATTATTTGAAACAACATAAAAATGATATTATATGTCTGCAAGAAACGCATATTACGTCAAAAGATCAAAAGTATTTGATTAATTCTAGATTGGGAATCCATTTTATTGCCCCGGCACCAAGGAAAAAAGCTGGTGTAGTTCTTTATGCTAAGAAAGAATTATTGCCAAAACTAATTGACTTTGATAAAGAAGGAAGATTTGTGCTTGTTGAACTTTTATTGACTGGGAAAAAATCTCTTATTGTTGGCTTATATGCGCCTAATCAATATCAGCAGCAGAAACAATTTTATAAACTTTTACATCAAAAGATAACTCAATTGGATTATAAATCTGTCATCATGATGGGAGACTGGAATGGTGTTATAGATCCTAAGAAAGATAAAAAGACTTATTCTAAAGTGTCTACTCAAGTTAAATTGCCTAAAAGGTTTTTTGCATTACAAGAGGATTTGGAGTTAAGAGACATTTGGCGAGATCGGAATATAGGAGAAAGTGATTTCACCTATTTCTCAGATAGACATCATTCTCATTCTAGAATTGACTTCATTTTGATTACTAATGATTTACTCCCCAGGGTTAAGAAAGTGAAGATTTTTTCTAGGATTTTATCAGATCATAGCCCTGTGT
>NW_015390205.1:0-2503 GCF_001527695.2 Protobothrops mucrosquamatus
TATTCTGTTATTCATTCTGTTACTGTACTCATGCTATCCAAGAATTCTAGAAGCTACAATTTCAGCACATGTGGAAGACAACCATTAGGAGAACAGGGCTTTTCAACCTTTTCACTCAGTGTCCCACTTTTAGGATATGGCAATATCCGAGTACCACCAGTCGCCTAGCAAGGTGTCAAAAACTTGATGACCCCCCCCCAAAAAGGAAAACAATACAGGTAGTTCTCGACTTACAACAGTTTGCTTAGTGACTGTTCAAAGTTACAATGGCACTGAAAAAAGTGCTCCCCAAGCCACAGCTGAGCAAGACACCTGCCTGCCCGCGCGGTGGCGCTCTTCCTCCTGTCTGAGGTTTTCATTGTTGTGAGCATTTCTGTTGAGGATTGGCAGTGGGGGTGGGGTGGGGGGGTGTTTGGTTTTTACTCCCCCCCCCCGTCTGCTGGGTGGTTGCAGCAGGTTTTGGTCACTTCACATGACCCTGGGACACTGTGACCATCATAAATATGAATCAGTTGCCAAGCATCTGAATGTAAATCACAAGACCCTGGAGAGGCTGCAACATTCCAGCTGATCGGCGCTTCTGGGCTCAGCAGAAGTGCCAGGATCAGTGCTGCTTTTCAGCTGATTGGTGCTTCTTCAGGGCTCAGCAGAAGCACCAGGATCAGCGCCGAGCTCCAGCTGGAGCCTGGCTCTGATCCTGGTGTTTCCACTGAGCCCTGACAGCCCCAAAGAAGCGCCGATCAGCTGGAAAGCGGCACTGATCTTGGCGCTTCCGCTGAGCCCTGACAGCCCTGCAGCTCCAGCCATCTCTCACTCAGGCTTGTGCATGCTGCCACTGGTTCAGCTCATTCCCCTCCCCTGCTACCACTTTTCTAGGATGGTCGCGTACCACCTGCCAGGTGCCAATGTACCACAGGTGGTACCCGTACCACTGGTTGAAAAGCCCTGCGTTAGGAGAAGACTAGCATAGAGGAAAGTTGCATGGTTTCTATTCAAACCAGGCACCACTTTATAGCATATTATCTAGATTGGGTGTCCAATCCCGTCAACTTTTAAGACCTGTGGACTTCAACTCACAGAATTCCCTGGCCATCATGGCTGGCCGGGGAATCCTGGGATTGAAGTCCACAAGTATTAAAATTGCCAAGACTGGACGCTCCTGATCTAGATATAACACTGCTCTTAAATTATAAATTCTAAAGCTAACTATCCATCCCGTTTAGCATGTTGGACTTTTTCTCTATTCTATGGAAAATGTTTTCTGTATCTTTTAAATAGCCAGGGGCCATGTAAATATGTACGTTCAAGAGAATGACCAGTAAGAAGTTATCTGCTCTGTTTATTTTGAACAAGGAAAATTGCCTAAAAGATGGAGATAAATCGCATGGAGAATGCTTTCAGAATTGATGTGCAAAACCCCCACAACTTCTCCCATTAAATCTACACAGTGGGTGGAAGAAATGGGTTTGCCTGAAGAAAGACAGAAAGACAAAGGGTAAAAAAAAAGATGAGCTGATCAACAATTTGACTGACAATAAGCAAAGCAACAATAAGCAAAGAAGAGATTATCTCCCAATTATGTTATACTTAATTCTGTTCATTTGCTGATAATTATCCATTATGGAAAAAATACTTGATAAGATCAGTTTGGTTGCTGTATAGAAAGGATATCCAACCTTGGCAACTTTAACACTTGTGGACTTCAACTCCCAGAATTCCCTAGTCAGCCATGCTGACTGATACATTTTAGGAGTTTTCCACAAGTCTTAAAGTTGCCAGGGTTGGACCCCCCTGCTTGTATACACTGTCTTCCTACATGCAGAATTGAGATAATAAGTCATTTTTCATCCATGATAATGCAGAAGTAAGGATCTTATATGTCATTTTATTTTGTATTTCATTTCATTATTCCGTTTTCTGAAGCCAACCACAGATGATACCAATACTAATATTTCCATACCGGAAACACCAAAGTGCTTCTGTGGTGAAAGGATTTGCTGGTGACATCACCGTTGCCCAGGGGACGCCCAGTTGGCTCCTTTCGTGTCTCCCTGAAGTTGTCCACCAACATGGTATCCATTTATCTACTTGTGGTTGCCTGCTTTTGAATCGCTGGGTCAGTGGGAGCTGGAGCGTGTGACGAGATCTCACCCCACCCCACAGCAGCAATGGGTCTCGAATGCGAAGCTGCCAATTGTCAGCCCAGCATTCTAACCTCATGAACCACTGTGTACCTTTCACCACAGTTGATACATTCATATCTAGAGCTATTCTGGTATTTTCAGTTCTTGCATTAGTTCCAGGGTAAACTGATCCCTGGGACAAGGACATTTATCTCAAACTTTTGGAATCTGAATTGTATAAATACACTTTCAATCCTCTTCCATCCATGTTTAATTCTGGCAGCTGGCTCAGTCATAAGGTTGCAATCAACAAGCAATGCCAAGACTAAGATTGTTACTAAGATTGTTGGATGAGCAGGCACAAAAACAGCCAGGGAAGT
>NW_015390205.1:11068-12954 GCF_001527695.2 Protobothrops mucrosquamatus
AAAAGCCCCCGACCTACGTACAACTACAGACCTGCGCCTCTTCCGCCGAGCCTTGAAAACCCATCTATTCCATGCGGCCGGCCTGGCGTAGTTTTGATTGGGCTTTGCTAGGGGTTTTATATGAGGTATTTTAGAGCAGGCTTTTTATTCAATATTTATTGTGATTTTTATTATTGCCTGTTCACCGCCCTGAGTCCCGTAAGGGAGATAGGGCGGTATATAAATTTAAATAATAAATAAATAAATAAAAGTATTTTATGGAAAGGAGCCAGAACTAAATCTGTATAATAATAGTCAGAGCAAATGAAATTGCCAGATTCAGCTATTCCAAAGGCTAAGAGACAGCTATTTTTAATCTGCCTGTTTTAAGCTAAACCATTGCTTTAAACTTCCCATCTTTCTCTTTTTGAGGTTCTCAACAACTCCATCCAATCCCAACTTTTACCATGTACTCTTTCTCTTCAACTCATTCACTAATGCTCTTTGGAAAGGTATAACTTCTTCTTCTTTTTCCCTTTGGCATTTCCCCCGAATAAACCAGAATACCTTGATATAAGTGACAGGGACTGCTGGAGTCACCTTTACCTTATCCTCCACTTTCAAGAAGTCAGGAGGGTAGATGTACACACTTACCACGGGGTAGCTGTTAAAAGGAGCTACTGTGGCCACACAGGAATTTAATGAGCAATCCACTTGCACAGTCTGCTTTCCCAGAGCCTAAGAAGGTTATCATTAGCTCGGCTCCAAAGGAATGTGTTAAAAATAATAATAATTGCTTTAAAAAGAAAAAAAAAAGAATGTGTGGAAGTGCCATTAATCACAGTTGCCAAGTGCATGAAGGTGGGGGAGGGGACTGTCAAAAGGGATTTAGAGGGGAAGAAAATAAATGTAAAATGCTCTTTGGAAAAGAATGCAGCCAGATAATCTGTTCCCTCTTCTCCGTACAGCCTGCTAAGGAATAAGTTATTAAATACACTCACCAGAGATGTGCATATAAATAGCCTGACGGCCATTTTCTCCAATTGTGAGATGAAAGCGTGAATCACTGGTAGGAAATTCTAAAGGTTGTTGAACGTCAGAAAACTGCCATGGTAAATTCAACTGTTGCTTGGGCCAATTGCTGCACTACCACAAATTTTGGAAGAGTGAAATTTGCAAGAATAGGGCACCGCCATGTCTCTTGGGTGGTGGCCTGTTCTTGCAAACTTCAGTCTTCCCAAAGTTTTTGGAAAATTATTGGAGAGGATGATTTTACGGACCTGGTTCTCACACAGCATTAACCCATGCTGTCATGGTTCCGAAAGATGAAACTTTCTAGAGGCTGGATTTTAGCTTGGTTAATTGTGGTTTTCTTGAAGAAATCCTTCTCTGGGTGAAGTATCACTCACCCTGATGAGTTCCTCCAAGCATTGTTTCATTGAGCAGGGAGCTGGACTAGAAGACCTCCAAGGTCCCTTCCAGCTCTATTCTATTCATTATTAACAACCTGGTGGTGCCCCACAACTGCTGAAGTGTCCCAACCACTTGGAACAAAAAAGGGAAAGTAAAATAACAAAAAGGCTATAGCTGTGAAGTTTCATGAAACGGCTTCAAAGGAGTCCTTATCTGAAGCCTTGTCGGAGCTAAGTACATCTTTGAAACTTTGCTGCATCTTAATAAGAAACAAGACAGAATGTGCTTCCCCCCTTCCTTCACTTTATCTTCATGGGAATTAAGAAGGGGTTTGTCTGGGATGTTTTCCCTAATTTTATTTGGCCTGGGCTCAAGGTCCGCTTATCTGACCATTGCCTTAGTAGTAGCTCTTCTTCCTGTCCTTCCAGGTCAGTCCCTCTCGCCTCCACATTCAATAATCTGGTTAAGTGTGTTGAATGAATCATCCTGTCCCA
>NW_015390205.1:20156-22201 GCF_001527695.2 Protobothrops mucrosquamatus
GGCGGTGCACAGCGTATTAAAAACAGTACAAATACAAAGCATAAAAATACAAACCCCTGTAAAACCAGATTAAAAAACCGAATATTAGAAGCTGTGTCTCTATTTAAAATTATTTTTAAAATCACCCTAAATAAAATCCTCCCTAGGTCAGGCCCGCTTGCTGGAAAAGCCATGTCTTGAGGGCACGGCGGAAGGTAAGTATGAAATGGCATTTTGACATTGTCACTAAAATGAGAATCCACCTGTGGTATCCTCTCTCTCTGCTTCCCGCTATAGGAGCCTGCTTACTTTAGAGGCAGCCGGGATGGCTCTTACAAACTGGATGATCTTACGGAAAGTATTGAAAATATTTATTTATTTATGAAATTTGTTTGCCACCCATTTCACCAGGAGGTGATGTATTTCCTAATCTTGCTTTACACTCCCAGTGTACTTCATTTATTCCTTGCTATATGATGAGGTTGCACAACATGACTTTGGACCGAAGGATGTGTCAGTACTACAAATACTCCTCGATTAACTACCATAATTGAGCCCCGAATTACGGACAGAAGTCGTGCCTGTCATTAGGTGGGTAAGAGCCGTGGTGGCGCATTGGTGAGAATGCAGTACTGCAGGCTAATTCTGCTGACTGCCGACTGCCAGCAGTTTGGCAGCACAATTCCCACCCGCTCAAGGTTGACTCAGTCTTCCATCCTTCCGACTCTGTAAACCGCTTAGAGAGGGCTGTGAGCACTATAAATCTAAGGGCTATTGCTATTGCTATCATGTGACCATACCTGGTTGTATTAGCTTTTCTGGGATGGTTGTTAAGCAAATACTCTGGTCGTAAAGCAAACAAGGCAGTCATTAAGCAATTGCTGTGGTCGTTAAATGAATCCATTGTCTGCCATGGGTGTTTCTTTGCCAGAAACCAGAAGTTAATGCTTGTTTCCCAGAAAAAAAAAGTTGTAAATCACAGTCATGTGGCCACATGAATGCAGGCCAGGTGCCCAAAATGCATGATTACTGGGGGGAGGGGGGGAGGCAGCTGTTGGAACTTTGAATTTGTAAGTACCTTTGGGGAGAACTCCATCTTAACTTTGAAGGGTCACTAAGTGACCAGTTGTAAATTGAGGACTTTTGGAGCCTGTAGATCAGGGGTGTCATGCATCATAGCGAAACTGCGCCCACCCTATTGCCTGCAATGGCAAAAAAGTCACGATACGTTGTGACACGTCATGTGACATTGCAAGTTTGACACCCCTGATCTACAGGGGTAGATGTTTGGATGGAGTTGTTCACTATAATCTTCAGCTACAAGAAAGGATTGAAGGAAATACATAATGGCATGATGTGTTCAACTGTATGCTTTTCTAAATCCTACCAATTTCACTGCTGAGGTAAGTAAACACTGTTATTGAAATCAGTGAAACTAATCTGTGTTTTAAGATTAGCTGAATTGAACCAAAGACTTATAACAAAATAACAGAGTTGGAAGGGAACTTGGAGGTCTTCTAGTCCAACCCCCTGCTCAAGCAGGAAACCCTATACCATTTCAGACAAATGGCTGTCCAGTCTCTTCTTAAAAACCTCCAGTCTGGGAGTACCCACAACTTCTGAAGGCAAGCTGTTCCACTGGTTAATTGTTCTCATTGTGAGGAAATTTCTCCTTAGTTCCAGGTTGCTTCTCTCCTTGATTAGTTTCCATCCGTTGCTTCTTGTCCTGCCTTCAGGTGCTTTGGAGAATAGCTTGACTTCCTCTTCTTTGTGGCAGCCCCTGAAATACTGGAACACTGCTATTGTGTCCCCCCCTAGTCCTTCTTTTCACTACACTCACTAGACATACCATTCTTCATATGTTTTCGCCTCCAGTCCCCTAATCATCTTTGTTGCTGTTCTCTGCACTCTTTCTAGAATCTCAACATCTTTTTTTTATATATTGTGGCAATCAAAAGTGGAAGCAGTATTCCAAGTGGAGTCTTACCAAGGCATTATAAAGTAGTACTAACACTTCCCATGATCCTATTAATGTTAGGCCTTCTTTTTGGAGAAGGGAAGATAGT
>NW_015390205.1:22510-27471 GCF_001527695.2 Protobothrops mucrosquamatus
AACAGGTAAAATGAGAAATGTCCTGCTCTGTGAGCAAGGGACATGTGCAAACAGGTGGATGCATTCCCAGGACTTTGAACGATGGAGGCTTTATAACTTCCTTTTCCCATGTAATTTCATATTTTTAAACATGGGGATGGTTGTGGTGGTGGAATCCAATGATGGTGCCAGGGATTCATTTTTAGGGAATTCACATTTATCCTAAGACTGAAATCATATCAAGCTGCCACTTAACAAACTGTAAGCAAGAAAAAAAAATCTGTCTTGATTCTTTTCTGAATCTTCAGCTCCATAGTTACATTTCAGGCGGTGTTCCTTTTTTAGCTATTAATTATATTTGCAGAAATTATGAAAAGCATATTTGAGATATATTTTTCTGCTAGTTATTTTCTCTTGGTCTTTAGTCATTTTCAATAAACTCTTACTTCGACTGAAAGGGGAAAAATATCTTGCACATATAAGATCTTTAATAACTAAAACAAATATTGATATATTTCAGGAAGTACATTTTGGCTTTGCTAGGTAAGATTTAAATTCAGGGCTTTTCCAATATATGACCACTGTAATTTTGGGGATGGGCTCATATTATTTGTTCATCCCAACCCCCACTTTAGCAAGCAAGATCTTCAAAAAAAGTTTTACCTAAATATTTGCATATGCTATTTTAAATAAATGTATTTTTTTTTAAAAAATAATAAATTTGATATATGACCCAATTTTTTTGTTTGTCTGTTTGAATGATATCTCACTTTTCTATCCAAAAAATCTTATTAAGATCATCATGACCACCACAACAAAATGTACTAAAGTAAAACAAAATATAATTAAACTGAACATTTATATATAAAATAAACTGACTTGAACATTGTAAAAAGTTTGTTTGGAAAGACACCATTTTTTCCCCCAAAGGAGAAATAAGAGGAACCTTATTAACATACCTTAATTAACCTTATTGTCCTGTTCCTGTGAATCCAACCCTTTATGACAGTTATATTTTAAAAAAAATCAGAATATGTTCATAATATATTGGTTTGCAGCAAGCAGGCATAAAGTATGCTGGTTTTCAAGCATAGCTCAGTCATTAGAACATTGGACTAGAAACAAGGAAACTGTGGTCCGAACCTCTAAATGCAAATCTAACTGGGTGACTTTAACCTTTCTTTTTTCATAGCACAACATACTTCACAAGATTACTATGAGGTTACAAATGAGAGTTGGCCTCACATACACCATCTTTAGTTTTTTAGAGAAAACACAGGACATGCGTGTAATAAATAATCAGGTGAATAAATACCTTCTCCCCTTTAAACTCTATCCAGAAAATAATGACAAATGCAGATCTTTCAATATGTGGGCATTTTATCTGACATTGACCTATAATTTTCTGGCCAAGCAGCCAACAGGACAAATGGTAGATTAATGCAAATTTGAAGATGGAGGAGCATTGTATGATTTGAGGAATATGATTAGGGGAGTGGAGGCTGAAACATATGAAGAACAGTTGCAAGAATTGGGTATAATCTAGTTTAATGAAAAGAAGGACTAGAGCAGCGGTTCTCAACCTATGGGTCGCGACCCCATTTGGGATCGATCGACCATTTCACGGGGGTCGCCAAGCAAGGCTGTCCGCCATTTTTTTCCCCTTTTCCGGCGGGTGCCTTACCTCCCTTGAGCTGGGCCAGCTGGTGGTCGGCCTGCTCCGTCTCTGCCGCTTGCCAGCTATGCCTCAGCTGGCACAGGGGGCGGAACCACACATGCGTGGCGCTCCTGGGCAGGGAAAGTCCTCAACTTACGACCGGTTGGGTAGTCCTCGACTTACGACCGGTTTAGTTTTTGAGTTACGACCGGTTTAGTCCTCGACTTACGACCAGTTGGGGGTTGCGGCATTAAAAAGGTTGAGAACCACTGGACTAGAGGGTGACACGATAGCAATGGTTCAATATCTGAGGGATATTGGAATAGAGTTTAACCTATTCTCCAAAGTATCTGAAGGCAGGACAAAAAGCAATGGGTGGAACCTAATCAAGGAGAGGACCAACCTAGAACTAAGGAGACATTTTCTGACAGTGGGAACAATTAATCATTGGAACGCCTTGCTTCCAGAAGTTGTAAGTGCTCCAATACCTGATGTTTTTAAGAATAGAATATAGAATAGAATAGAGTTGGAAGGGACCTTGGAGGTCTTCTAGTCCAACCCCCTGCTCAAGCAGGAGAACCTATACCTTCTCAGACAAGTGACTGTCTAGTCTCTTCTTAAAAACCTCCAGTGATGGAGCACCCACGATTTCTGAAGGCAAGCTGTTCCACTGGTCAATTGTCTTCACTGTTAGAAAGTTTCTCCTTAATTCCAGGTTGCTTCTCTCTTTGGTCAGTTTCCAACCATTGTTTCTTGTCCTGCCCTCTGGTGCTTTGGAGAGTAATTTGACCCCCTCTTCTTTGTGGCAGCCCCTCAAATACTGGAACACTGCTATCATGTCACCTCTGTTTCTTTTTTTTCTTTAGACTGGCCAAACCCAAGTCCTGCAGCCGTTCTTTGTATGTTTTAATCTCCAGGCCGAGTATGGTGACCAAAATTGGTTGCAGTATTCCAGTTACTAGGGTTTTATAAAGCGGTACTAACACTTTATGTGATTTTGATTCTATGCCTCTGTTTATACAGCTGTGGGTTGTATTAGCTTTTTTGGCTGCTGCTGCACACTGCTAGCTCAAGAAGAGATTGAATAACTTTTTGTCTGAAATGGTATAGGGTTTCCTGCTTGAGTAGAGATTTGAGTTGATTAGAATATGTCCAAGGTCCCTTCCAACTCTGTTATTATTATATCCATTCTCTGTCAGTATTACATTGCCTACTGATATTCTCTTTCTGAACATTTGATTTCTCCCATCTAGCCATGATTTCCCCAGTCTTCCCTTTCTTCTTAAACACTCCTTCACTCCTCCATCATATATTTATTTCCACTTCAATCTTCATTTTTTATGTACAACTATTGCATTCATTATATTCATTCTAAAGTCTCCTCTCACCATGTTCTACTATGCACACTTCTCAATACTCCATAGTTGAGGCCATCTTTGTTGCTGGTAGAATATGAATAATTTTCAGCAAATGTTCTCACTGCACTAAACTTATTTTCGTTACTACCGATTTACCCAGAAGTTGTGGGTGCTCCAACACTGGAGGTTCTTAAGAAAAGACTGGACAGCTACTTGTCTAAAATGGTATAGGGTCTCCTGCTTGAGCAGGGGGTTGGACTAGAAGACCTCCAAGGTCCCTTCCAATTCTATTCTGATTGATTGATTGATTGATTGATTGATTGAAAATTGACTACAACATTTATAGCTTTATGCCAGGCAGGGATCTGGATCTGATTCCATAAAGTAATATACAAGCTTGTAAAATGTAATCTAGAAATCTCAACATTTCTTTGCTAAATATGTACACAGTTGTGAATCTTTTATCTATAAGGAAGGCGAGGCCTTCAGTTTCTGCCATTCATCTGAATAATTCCTTTATTAATGCAAATTTAATGTTTGAAACAGAAATGCAGAAATTTATTTATTTATATTAAATTTGTTTGTCGCCCATCTCACCACTGGGTGACTCTGGGCAGCTCACGACATTAAATCCAAAGGCCCACGAAAATTGCTGCTGAATTTTCCAGCTCCATATTGAAGCTGTAGTTTGATGCAGGGCAGGAGGACAATTAAATTTTTAAGCTTGTTGAATTTTATTTCTTCTGAGCGCCAAAGATGACAAAGGTGCCCAGTTTTCTCAATGCAGGTTTTATGTAACTTTCACGAATCCACCAAATTCACTTCCAGACTGTTGTTGACGTCCACAAAGACACCCATAAACTTGGGATGGTGTTCTTAGGCTTTTTAGATCCTGATATGCAGTTGCTCAAATGAATATAAATATATACCAAATATCAGTGGTGGGATTCAGCCGGTTCGCACCAGTTCGGCAGAACCGGTAGCTAATTTTTTGTTGCCCAGGCCCAGAATGGATTTCTGGAAGCAGCATCCACACAGAGAACCGGTTGTTCACATATTTGAATCCCAGCACTGCCAAATATCCATCTGAAAAGGCCAGGTATCTCCCATCCTTTTTTTTTGTTTCATGCTGTACAGTTTCTTTCACATAAATGTTGTTTCAAAAGTTTTCTCTGTGGATTGATTTTGCCAAAGACAAGGAAAAATAAAAATAAAAAAGCTTCTGCCCAGTTAACCCTCGGCCTTCAAGTTGTTAATGTTTTGCGTTTTGCTCTGATACACAGCAAAATTGATTCTTTTAAGAGGTGGATTCCCCCTCCTACTTGGTATTTCTGTCCTCTTTTTCATGGTGCTAGAGCTACTCTCTGTTGCCTGGCTATTTCTTCTAACAGAAGGTTCATTTAAGTGATCTGTATTGTGTTATTATCTATCTCTGATGCTGTGGTTTTAGTGGAAAGGCAGTTTATCTTATTAAAGTTATACCCTTTGGGAGAAATTCATTTAAGTGTGACCTGCTGCATTACTTCCAAGCCCTTTTGCGTGCTGTATTGGACGCTGGAGAGTTGTCGATGCCTGTACTGCATTTAAGCAAGGGCCATTTTCAAAAGCTATTTTGATAATTTTCATTCACTTTAAAGAGCTCTTCTGTGCCTCCAGAATTGCTTGGAGGCACTTTGGCCTTCTAAGGACTACAAATATTTGAACAACAGTTTCAAAATACATCCATGTGAATGTTCAGGTCCATGTACATAGAGAGAGAGACAAAAAGGAAGGAAGGATAGGAAATGGGAAGGGAGGGAGGAAGAGAGGGAGGAAGGAAGGAAGGAAGGAAGGAAGGAAGGAAGGAAGGAAGGAAGGAAGGAGATGAGGAAGGAAGGGAGGGGAGGAGGGAGGGAGATGAGGAAGAAGGAAGGGAGGGGGAATATGAGTGGAAGGAAAGAGGGAGGCAGATGAGGAGGAAGGAGGAA
>NW_015390205.1:28630-30725 GCF_001527695.2 Protobothrops mucrosquamatus
GGAAGGGAAGGAGGGAGGGAGGGAGGGAGGGAGGATGACTGTCATATTGCTAAACAATATTGCCTGGTTCTCCAAGAACTACATGGCAGCATTTGCATATAAAACAAAGCTTGCGCTTGAGATTATCCACAAGTGGTTCTAGTTGCTTCCGGCTGACACTGCAGAACAACCTCTGTGTTGATTCCTCATTGATGAACTTGAATCTCCTAGAACGTGCAGCTCTTCAGTTGCCTGAGATTCCTTAGTAGTCCCTTCTTTTCACCCTTTTCCCAACTTTTACTCAACTTTCCTAATCTGCACGCATGTGACTCTCCGTATGCAAAGCCCGTTATTTATTTTCTCAGATATTTCTTAGCCTCCAATTATCCCCAAGTACGGTTTTTGCATGTCTGGGAGGCCATGTCCCACGACGGGAGACACTGTTTCCTTCTCCGTTTTGTCACGGCTGCACCGCGAAATATTAATTTAGCTTTGCTCTATTTTTCGCATCTGCATATGTTGTGGCAATCAAGTTTTGTGTTTGGGAGAACTTTGCTTCCACCGACAATGCTTTCAAGCATGCATTATTCATAGCTACCTCTGCAGCATATGGAGTCTGTTACTTCTATTCTTCATTTATCACCATGGATGTATAAAATGTAGGTAAATAAGACTTGGTCTGAGGGACTTGCGGTGGAAGGAGCTAAGAAAGGGAAAAGTAGACGGGACAACTTCTTAGTCGTTAAATGTCTTTGGACACTGTCAATCATCCAGGTTGACTTTCTTATTTCCAAGAACTGAAGAAGCTTCTTGGATAAGAAATGAAACATTTTCAAAGGAGAAAGTCCAGCTGCCTTTTGGAAAAAGCACCTTTGGGACAACCATGACTTGGATCCATAATGGTAGATCCTTCCTAAATTTCTTTTACCTTCTCTTCTCTGATGGTTTCCTAGACAGCATCTCCTTCCCCCCCCCTTTCCTCAAAGTTATCCATTACAACGAATCCAAATTAAGCAAACGTGACCCCCTGTGGATTTATTTGCATCGTTGCTGAGTTCTTTATGTGACAGCAGGTGGCAATTATGAATTTCTCCAGCATTAGCATGAACCCACTGATTGTGCTATATGTATCAGTAGTAATGACAAAAATATTCTTGTGTCATATGTTTAATGACAAAAATGCAACGCATTCTGAATTATAACAGACTAAGATCAAGATACCACTCTACAATGCCTTGGTGAGGCCACACTTGGAATACTGCATCCAGTTTTGGTCACCGCAATGTAAAAAAGATGTTGAGACTCTAGAAAGAGTACAAAGAAGAGCTACAAAGATGATTAGGGGACTGGAGGCTAAAGCATATAAGGAACGGCTGCTGGAATTGGGTATGTCTAGTTTAATGAAAAGAAGGACGAGGGGGGACATGATAGCTGTGTTCCAATATCTCAGGGGCTGCCACAAAAAAGAGGGAGTCAAGCTATTCTCCAAGGCGCCTGAAGGCAGGACAAGAAGCAACGGATGGAAATTAATCAAGGAGAGAAGCAACCTAGAACTAAGGAGAAACTTCCTGACAGTTAGAACAATTAATCAGTGGAACGACCTGTCTCCAGAAGCAGTGAATGCTCCAACACTGGAAGTTTTTAAGAAGAGACTGGACAGCCATTTGTCCGAAATGGTATAGGCTTTCCTGCCTGAGCAGGGGGTTGGACTAGATGACCTCCAAGGTCCCTTCCAACTTTTTTTATTATTACTATTATTATTATTATTATTATTATTATTATTGTTGTTGTTGTTGTTGTTGTTGTTGTTGTTGTTGTTCGCATGTCTAGCCAGAATGAGAATACAAGTAGTCCTCATTTTCTGACTGCCTCATTTAGCAACGGTTCACAATTACAAGGATGATCAAAAAGTAAGCCTTATTATTATTATTATTTCACTAACTTCTATGCCGCCCTTCTCCCCACGGGACTCAGGGCGGCTCACAGCATATTAAAAAACAACACAAAAAACATTTCCCCTATAAAACCAATTAAAAACCAAATATATTTATGGCTGTGTCATTATTAAAATCTTTAAAAAATTATTCCCTATTTAAAATTCACCCTAGGTCAGTCC
>NW_015390205.1:33627-45529 GCF_001527695.2 Protobothrops mucrosquamatus
CCGCCCAAGATCTTCCTGGCCGGAGTTCCTCCCGGCCGCCCAAATCGCTCCAGCCGCCCGAAAATCGTCCCGGCCGGAGTCTTTCATGCCGCCCGAGCTCTTTCCGGCCGCCCAAGTCCTCTCCACGCCGCCCGAGTCCTCCCAGCTTTGCGGCCGAGGCCTCCCAGTTAGGCCGCAATCGAGCAGGCCGCGTTCTTCCAGCTGCGGTCGTCTACACTGGGCCCGAGCTGAAACCGGGCCCAGGCTAGAGAGGGGCCGAACGGGTCAGGGCGGGCCTAAAACGGGCCGGGTGGGCTAAAACGGGACTGAGCGGGGGTTCGCCCACCCGCTCATCACCGCAAGCCCCCCCGAGGCACCCCCAAAACACCCCATGTCCACTTGCCGGGTCGATACGCTTACGGAGCGTTCCGCTGACGATCCGCCATCTTGAGCATGCGCAAGCCTGGTACCAATCCTCACATTTATGACCTTTGAGGTCTGTAAAGCAATTAATTAATTTTTATTATGGTTTCAGACCAGCACTGAGGTCTGTAAAGCAAAGGAAAGCTAAAGTACAATCAGAGACAAGGCTGCAGTTTCATTTGTGATAGCTTTGCTTAACAACCTAGTTGCCGATCCCAATTATAGCTGCTAAAGGAGGGCTCCTATCCTGAGAACCTAAAGAATTAAGCAACCTGCTCAGGGAAACTTCAATATTTGCACAAGTTAAATATATAAGAAGTGTGGAAATACTGAATCATTGGCCCCTTCTCTATTGATATACATGCATAGAGTTTTTAATAACTGTTTTGGATGTCCAAATGACTTTTGTGTAAAATTCCTTCCAGCAGATAAGGACCCCCAGAATAACACAAGCTATTGTAGAGTTTGCATTTGCAGCCTGCAGAATCTGCAAGTTGTTAATGGCAAATTAATTCTGGGGCCTGGACAGTCCATTTGGTATATTGGTTAAAGCAGGGTTTTTCAAACTTGGCCCTTTTATGACTTGTGGACTTCAACTCCCAGAATTCCTCAGCCAGCGTGCCTGGCTGAGGAATTCTGGGAGTTGAAGTCCACAAGTCATAAAAGGGCCAAGTTTGAAGACCCCTGGGTGAAAGTATCAGGCTAAAAAACAAGAGATTGTGAGTTCCTGCCTTAGGCACACAAAACCAGCTGGGTGACTTTGGGCCAGTTGCTCTACCTCAGTTTTATGAAGAAGGAACTTGCGAGCCAAGAAAATCTTGCCAAGAAAAGTGCAGCGACTAATCCAGGCAGTCTCCAGGAGTCAAGAATGTCAAACACTCACAAACACACAAAAAATGTGGGCCTGAGCTTTTGAACATATTGTGTAGGGCCGTGCTCTGCATAAAGCACTAGAGTGTTATATCATTTTTATCTTATTTAATTATGTAGTGGCCTTGCTTTTTTTTTCTTTTCTCTTTTATCACTTTATTTAATTTTATTATATTTAATTGAATTGTCCTGATGTCTGTGGGGTCTGTGACTTAGAATTGAGTAATTGTGCTGAATATGTGAGAAAGGAATTTAAAGCCAATGGATTTCTTGTAAGATAGAAAAGTGTGAAGATGCAGACCACACTCCCCCCTCCCCCAAATTTAAGCTGCAAAACTAAAATTTGTGAACTGTGTTTGACAACAGCTGGTAAGCTGAAAAAAATATAAATTACTTTTGCTGCTTCTGAAATGTTGGGAAGCTTTCTAAAATTTAAGCATTGACCTTCTTCTATCTCTTTTTCCCCTCCGACTCAGACTTCTATCAGCCTCTAAAAAAGGTTTTCAAACAGGTTGTCTCTTACTCTTTCTCTGCTGAAGATGTAATAAATATGTAATAAATATATAAAATAGAAGAGAACTTGTGCCTCACCCTCTGAACATTGGCTTAATGAAATCTCTCTACTTGCTACAAATCTTTCTACTGAAAGAGGAGAAAGCTGATATGATTCTGAGGAAACAGTTTTAATTCATTGTTCAAACATTGAATTCTAATAATGCACTTGAAGACAGTTATACAATTTCAATAGCTGGATATTTTTTTTCTTTTAAATTTAAAATGTAGGTATATGCATATGTCTGTTTATTTAGTTGTCAAGTTTTTTAGGTTTTATTGTAGCTTTTTCTTTTCTTTCTGTTCTCTTGGGATTTCAAAAAAAACAACATTTTATCCCTTTTCTCTCTTTATTTTCTCCTCCTGTTTCATATAATGAATATTAAAAATTTAGATAGATAGATAGATAGATAGATAGATAGATAGATAGATAGATAGATAGATAGATAGATAGATAGATAGATATAAACAGACAGTACAACAGGTTAGTTTTTCCTTTAAAATATAGTATTTTATAGAATTGTAATATTGTTATATACTTATGTAGCTACTTAGTTTTAAACAGTATTACAAATTAACATCCAATGTTTTTCAAGAAAGGTTAATTGTAACATATACTGTTAAATAAATATTTATAAAAGCCAAAAGAAACACACAAAACTACAAGAATAACTCATATATCTTTTTCCAATCCTTTGAGGAAAAAAAATGGAAAATGTGTGGATAAGTAGTCGGATGAAATGTTTTGTGGCAGAAACCTTGAATGTTAGCACAGAATTTTTTTATCTCCAAGTCACGCTTATGTATCTCTGCTGTTTTATGTGCTTCTATCCTATTGAGCTACTTATTCATATGATATCTATAAACAACTTTTAATTGCATCAGTTATGTGAACTTGAGACCCAGTGATACACGTGGTTCCAAAAAAACCTGATTATGCCTGGCAATCACTGACGTCATTACCACTTTGTTGTAACACTAATAATAATTTCCAACGCACTTACAAAGAACAATAATAACATATGTGGAGTAGTTAATTTTAATTGGGAAAAAAAATCAAACTGAGTTTCTGTCCAAGCTTCATCCCTTTGTTTGCAATGTTTGCAGTGGCATCTCCCAATATAAAGCTTTAGTTGTATATTTAATTATATTTAATATTGTATATTTAGTTGTATATTAGCAGCAAAAGCCGGTGCTGCAAAAATGAGAAAGAAATATGCAATCTAGGAATAAGTTTTATCATTTGTTTGTTTGTTTTAACATAACAGATCATGACTTGATCTGGACACAATACGGTGGTTGATGTGGCTGATATGCAACGTTCCCATATGTGAAATGCTTTAATCTCTGCCCGGCATACCCTGGCTAACCCTGGAGGGATACAGGTAATCCTTGACTTGTTTAGTGACCATTTGAAGTTACAATGGCTCAGAAAAAAGTGACTTATGACCATTTTCACACCTACAACCGTTGCAGCATCCCCATGGTCACGTGATCAAAATTCAGATGTTTGGCAACTGACTCATAGTTATAACGGTTGCAGTGTCCCGGGGTCACGTGATCCCCTTTTGGGACCTTCTGACAAGCAATGTCAATGGAGAAGCCAGATTCACTTAACAACCGTGTTACTAACTTAACAACTGCAGGGATTCACTTAACAAACGTGTCGAGAAAAGTTGTAAAATGAGGCAAAAGTCACTTAACAAGTGTCTTGCTTAGCAACAGAAATTTTGGGCACAAAGGCGGTCGTAAGTGGAGGACTATGGGTATTCGTCACAGCTTAAATGAGGAAGCTACCTTTTGCATTAATCCGTATTGTTGATGTTTGCTACCAACATTTTCTCCCTTACAAGCTGGGGCCTGCCTCTCAGATTTAGTTGTGTCTGTTTCTAATTTGCCTCCCGCTTCAGCTACCTTGTGCTCAGTTGAACTAAAAAAATCAGAAGGTGTATTGATTTAGCTCCGTACTTCTTTTATATTTCCTGGGCCAACCATGCCAGCTATTGATTGATTGATTATATGCAATCAAGCCAGTGTCAACTCTCAGTGACCACATAGATTTTTCTCTAGCACGAAGGTCAAACTATATGAGATAACTAATATTGAGGAGCTGAAGACTTTCATTTTTCCCATTTGCTAGACCAAATTCAAAACACCAGAAGAATTCACACTGTAAATTATGGATTTAAATACTAAAGGAATTTATTTTCTTGAAGTTAAGTTAAATTTAGGCTACGGGCTTTTTAATCCCCATGTTAGGGATGCGAGCCCTGTAAGGGATCAAGCCAATATTAAAATAAACAGTGAAAATTTTCAATTCTCATAATTTCTGCCCACATTGATCCTATGGGACTAGTCTGGAATAAAACGTGCAAAGCTTAAACTTGCAAATTTGTCTTTCGTTAGAAACAGCCTATAAAGAATTCCACACATGTGGGATTAAGCAGACAAGTATTGTAAATTTTTTCTAAGCACTGAAAAGGAAATAGTCATTCATTATTCAGAGAAGATATGTATGGTAGGATGCTTAGAAAGGAACGGTCTGTCAGTCTAGAACAGGGGTCTGCAACCTTGACAACTTTAAGACTTGTGGACTTCAGCTCCCAGAATTCATCAGCCAGCATAGCTGAAGTCCACAAGTCTTAAAGTTGTCAAGGTTGCAGACCCCTGGCCTAGAAGCTCCTGTGTTTTTTTTAAAGGTTGAATGTTTTTATTCATTCTCAATAGGCAAGTGAACACCCAAAAACAAAACAATCCCACCAATTGGAGATTGGAGTTTAGATTTCAGCCCTACAATGACCAAACAAGGATTCCAAAACAGTTCTTCCTTTACCTTACAATTCAGCCATATCTATCCTAGTGAAAAGAAGGATTAGGGGCAACATGATAGCAGTGTTCCAATATTTGGAGGGCTGACACAACCTATTTTACCTGAAGACAAGACAGGAAGCAGTGGATGGAAACTAACCAAGGAGAGAAGCAACTTAGAACCAAGGAGAAATTTCCTGACAGTTAGAACAATTAATCTGTGGAATGACTTGCCTTCAGAAGTTGTCCCGTGCTCCATCACTGGAGATCTTTAAGAAGACAGTGGACAACCATTTGTCTGAAATAGTATAGGGTTTTCTACTTGAGCATGGGGTTGGACTAAAAGACCTCCAAGGTCCTTTCCAACTCTGTTATTCTGTTAACTATTAATTCAGTTTATCATATCAAGGCAATAGAGCTCATAATTACTATGGCTAAAAGACATCAATAGCATTCCATTCCAAACAAATTATCCTTGAATGTTGATTCTGCCTTACAGACTTAAACCAAGCAGGTAATGGAATCAGTATTTATGGACATGAAATGTACTGTAGTTACTAGCTGAACAGTTTGTAGCCAGTGGTGGGATTCAGCCAGTTTGCACCAGTTCGGCAGAACCGGTAGCTAATTTTTTGTTGCCCAGGCCCAGAATGGACTTTCGGAAGCAGCATCCACACAGAGAATCGGTTGTTCACATATTTGAATCCCACCAGTGTTTATAGCAGTTGCTGTTCAAGCAACAGAAGCAATGAAGATGCCAGAAATATGATACCACTTGAGGACTAATTATATGGAGAAGATCAGCTGGTCAGATCTCCTGCTTGTTGGAAGAGTTAGGTGTCAACCGAAAATGAGTAGGGAAAATAGCTGTAGCCACACTCATTTTCAAAGATTGTGAAGGTCTTTCTGATGAAAAGCTTCTAGAAGTGGTCCTTGACTTACAATCATTCATTTAGCAAATGTTCAAAGTTACAACAGCACTGAAAAAAAAAATGACTTACAACCAGTCCTTGCATTTACAACTGTTATAACATCCCCATGGCCCCATGGTCAGAATTTGGGCCCTTGGCAACCGGTATGCACTTATGACATTGATTGCCATTTGCAACCTTATCAGTCATTGTTCGAAAAGCAAAGTTCATGGGGGAAGTCAGATTTGCTTAATGTCCACGTGATTCACTTAACGATGGCAGGGATTCACTTAACAACCATGACAAAAAAAGCCTTGCTTAGCAATGAAAATTCGGGTCTTAATTGTGGTTGTAAGTCAAGGACCACCTGTATTTGGAGACATTCCTATCTGAAGAGTTGCCGATCAAAAGCATCTGCAGAAGGGGTTAAAAAAGTCAAGATGGTGGCCACATCCATAAAATGGAAGCCTCGCCCTTTTTTAAAAAAATGCACTGCATCTCCAATACACCTAAAAAAGCAGCAGCTAAAATAGTTTTCTTTCATAAAATTGCATAGAATTAGGAAAAACAGATTTTATGTAAATAATATCCATCCCCCCCCTTTTTTTTTCCAAATGAATATCCACTTTGTCCCTTAATTTTCCATTCAGTGAACCGAGGCTGGAGGAGAAAAGGATCATGCTCAAACAATGTGCTAGAGCAGACATGTCAAACACAAGGCCCAGGGGCTGGATGCAGCACGCGAAGTGGTTTCATGTGGCCATCCTGGAAACAGTGAGGGAATGGCCCCCGCTGCCTTGGCCCTGGCCCAGGCTGGCCGGGAACCAATGTACAATTTTGTGGTGGCCATCTATGCTGAAATGCATTCAGTCTTAGCTCCACAAAGCCATCTGGAAACAGCGAGGAACCAGCCCCTGCCGCGTCGGCCCTGCCCCCTGGGTGCATGCTGGGGAGGTGTCACTCTTTGTGAGGAATGAAGAAATGCACCATCGCCTGGAAGTGACCAGCAAATGGCCCTCGCCTACTTCACACATCCGGCTTGATGGGCTCCGGGGTTCGGCAGGCAGTGGGGCATTCTCCTCACAGCGCCGAGAGGCTGAGCCTAGTGGACCATGCCTTGGCACTTGCCCTGGTCCCACCCCCTTCTGCCAGAGACCATCAGATCGGTCCCACTCCTGCCCAGGCCCCCATAGGCCCTCTTGACACGAACGATGTAGAGCTGGCCATGCCCACCTAATAGGCCACACCCACTCCATCCACGCTCACCCAGTGGGCCGCACCCACCCTGGCCACACACACACCCCCGAGGGCCATCCCAATGCTGATGCGGCCCTCAATGAAATTGAGTTTGACACCCCTGTGCTAAAGGAACATCTGAAACCATCTAAGGTTACAGTCTTTCAGCAATGGGATTTGCCGAATAGTTAGATGAATAACTGCAGGATGCATATTTTACTTCTACAAAAGGAAGAGGACCCTGCATTTATACTTGAGATGAGCCACCAAAGAGAAAACTCATAAAATTCCTCTGTCTTCATTACCATATTTTCAGTGATAATAAGACATTGCTTCTACTGCAAATGTAAATTATTTAGAAGACAAAAATAGTATCTCTTTCACAAGCTACTTGGAACTTCTGGAAAACTTAATTTAAAAAAACCTTGAAACTGGTGCATTGAGCAAACACCTCTCCAATGATAGATATTACATATAATACAGAACTACAGTGCCGTTTGTTTGATTTTGATTCAGCATGTTCTGATTTATAAACAGCCAATGTTCTTAATTCTGATCTCGAGATACAAATATAAAATCTCCATTTATCGGGTAGTATTTATCCCTAGCAAAGTTTGTTTTTAAATATCCAGAGTAGTTATTCTGTTTTCAGGTTAAAGGAGCCCTGGTGGCACAGAGGTTAGAATGCAGAATTGGAAGAATTGCAGGCAAATTCTGCCCACAGCCTGGAGTTCAATCCTGACGGGGCTCAAGGTTGCTTATTGGGGGCAAATATGCTGACACTGTAAACCATCTAGAGAGTGCTGTAAAGCACTATGGGGTGGTATATAAGTCTAAGTGCTATTGCTAACTACCAGGGGAGGAGTTGAAATGTGGATCCTGTCAATCAACAGCAATGTTTCATTGCTTAAGATGAGAACATACTGGTAGTAACATTGCAAAAAGTGATAGCAACAAGAAGCCGTGACCTAGCTATGGTAAACAGTTGCTGATTCCTGGGAAACATATCCTTGCAGTGAAAGATCTCAGGTCATCCAGTCTGTGCAGCACATTTTGGGAGATTTGGGGATCAGTTTTGGAAGAGGATTTAAGTGTCTGTGAAATGAATGGATATATCCATTAGCATCAGTAGAGCAATCTCTCCTGAGCAGGAAAAAATAGAGCTTGGTTTGACAAAATGCGCTCTGTGGAACCCCAGACTTCTCTTCTGCGAGAAATTGAGAGGATTCTATGAGATTAATGGCAAAAGAAAAAAGAAAAAGAAAAGTCACACAGCCAATTTTATTCTAGAGTTTTTTTATTAGGAGTTGTGGGATTTTGTGTTAAAATCCTACTTGGCTGGGATGGTATAAGAGTCCTGCCTTGAGCAAGAGGTTGGACTATAAGACCTCCAAGGTCCCTTCCAGCCCTATGACTCTATGATTCCATGACTTCCTGATTCCAGTTCAACATTCCATTTGTTTTCAACCACACCATGCTGTGATAAAATGATGATTTCCCTAGGTGTGCTGCCTTGAGGGTCTTCAAGGACAGGGCTGTACATGATCAATCAATCAGAATAGAGCTGAAAGGGACTTTGAAGGTCTTCTAGTCCAATTCCCTGCCCAAGCAGGAGACCCTACACCATTTAAGACAGGTGGCTGTCCAGTCTTTTCTTAAAAACCTCCAGTGATGAAACACCCCCTACTTCTGGAGGCAAGCCATTCCACTGATTAATTGTCCTTACTGTTAGGAAGTTTCTCCTTAGTTCCAAGTTGCTTCTCTCCTTGATTAGTTTCCATCCATTGTTTCTTGTCCTGCTCTATGGTGCTTTGGAAAATAAGTTGACCCCCTCTTCTTTGTGGCAGCCCCTCAAATACTGGAATACTACTATCATGTCACCCCTAATCCTTCTTTTCTCTAGAATGGCCACACCCAATTCCTGTAACTGTTCTTCATATGTTTTTGCCTCCAGGCCTTTGATCATCTTAGTTGCTCTTCTTTGCACTTTTCCCCCAAAGTCTCAACATCTTTTTTCTAATGTGGTGACCAAAACTGGATGCAATATTCCAGGTATGGCCTTACTAAGGCTTTATAAAGTGGTACTAATACTTCACGTGATTTTGATTCTATGCCTCTGTTTATGTTGTTGTTGTGAAGACATGTCCGACCCATCGTGACCCCATGGACAATGTTCCTCCACGTCTTCCTGTCCTCTACTATCTTCTGGAGTCCATTTAAGCTCACGCCTACTGTTTCAGTGACTCCATCCAGCCACCTCATTCTCTGTCGTCCCCTTCTTCTATTGCCCTCCATCTTTGCCTTTGTTTATACCACCAAGGATTGTATTGGCTTTTTTGGCTGGGGCTGCACAGTGAGACAGCAGCCCCAAAATAAATTCAAACACATACACAAGTGCATTTGTCTCTGGGAAATCTTTGACCTAACATGCCTTCAATGGCATAAAAATGTTAGGTACAGTGTGGATATCCTGGCAGTGTATTAAGACCATATTTTTATGAGTTGTCCTTGGCACATATTCTCTAGTTCGAGGAGCAAGAAAAACATATTGTGGGTTTAGCTATTGGTTTATAATTGGATTATGCTGGCAGAAAGAGGGGAAAAAAACAACTAAAGGTAATTATAGCCACAGGGAACGTCATTCAAGAACAGCAGGAATGGGAAACCGATATTGTTGAGCCACCACTGGTAGCATTTGTCTTAATTTGGGCCAACCACGTTAGCATGCCTCAGAAGACATCAAGCCCTCAAAGGAAGCATTAAGTTATTTGAGCCGAGTTATTTTTTCCTCCGACTTATTCTTCCAACTCTGTTATTCTGTTACCTTCTCCAAATTTCTTGTTCAACATGAATCTCCCCTTAGCCATTTCTGCAAGTGGCTGCATCGGAGGTTAGAGCAGATGACCAAGCAGGCTAATCTCAACTGTCTACAGCAGGGGTAGTCAACCTTGGCTCTTTTATGACTCGTGGACTTCAACTCCCAGAATTCCTGAGCCAGGAATTCTGGGAGTTGAAGTCCACGAGTCATAAAAGAGCCAAGGTTGACTACCCCTGGTCTACAGGCTAACTGAACTTGTGAGATGAGGTTCTGTTGAAGGGAAGGGTTTACATAAAATAAGGAAACTGTTTAAAGTGTCCTTGAAAGGGGAGGAGGTGGCCGGCTTCAGACTTTGGGGAGCCTCTTTATTTTTTATTTTTTTAATTAAAATCCCAAGGTCTATTCGCGAATCAAGAGATACAATCTTCACGGCGTCCTTTTGAGGCAGATCAAACTGGAACTAAGAATGGAACTGTCAAATGGCAGGTCAGGAGAGCAAGGCTATTACCCATTACAGTCAGGGCGCTGAAGAAGAGGCCAACTTCCATTGGAGGGAAGCTATGCAATGGTTGAAATGATCAGATAAATCAATACCTCACCTGAAAGGCAGTGGGAACAAACCACTTAAAATATAATGCTAGGGAATTATTTCAGTATTTTTTCACACCCTCCCATTTGCTAAGCCATTAAATTCGCTGGGCAGAAAACTATGGGCAGGTGTCAAATGAGCTTTTCAGAAAAGTCCTTCTGGCTTCCCAAGAGTCAGGAACAGTGATGACCTGCATGCAGAAGTGCAGATCTCTGTCTGGGTTACCATAAACCAGAAATTGAAACATAAAGCTCTGAAATTGTATTACACGTAGCTTAAGGAGAAACAGTACGCTAATTCTTCAAGTTTATTCCCCAGCCCATTTTTATAACTACAGTAAATAGTAAGAAAATATTGGGATCAAAGATGTAAATGTAAATTTTCGTATATTAAAATGTTATAGTGAAATAATGTATTTGAAGAAGATGAGATGCTCAGCTTCCCCCCCCAAACTGCGTCCGAAGGATGAGGAAAGGAAGGAGGTGGGATGTGTAGGGTAGTTGAGAGGAGGAAGGAGGGGAGAGGTGTAGGTAGGAGGAGAAGAGAGGAAGAGGGAAGTAGGTAGGAAGGGTGAAAGAGAGGGTGGACGCGGGCGGGGGGGCTGCTAAGCATCTCTGAATAGATATTTAATATGGGGGGTTTTCTTGTTAATTAATGTATACCATATTTGTAATTTGTTTATTTGAAAATTAATAAAAAATTTGAATATAAAAAAATAGTAAGAAAATATTTTACCAATATTTACCAATATTTCAGATAAGGCATCAGCTAGCACTAATAATGTTACCTAGTTTGGGTAATGAAACGTCTGCAAGAAAATAACCCAGCTCAGAGAGCACCAAGGACCCTTCATTTCAACCCTGGCCTATAAATATTATCCTTTATCATCAGCTATCATCTGCTTTTTATTTTTATTTTTTAAGAAATTGTTGTTCCTTATATGTTAATAGCAGCAGAGCCTGAAAACGTTTGGTCAGATTTAGTGCCAGTGTTCACACATACTAACGTTGTTTAATATTAACCTTGGTTGGGGTTGGGGATTTTGGTTTAGCACTTTGTCTGTACCTAGACCACATGGTTATCCAGATAACGTGGACAAACATTTTGGATAAACCCAGAAAATGAGTTAATTCAACAGGTAAGAAGTAATGCTGCCCAGAATCAATTGGATTGAGATGGGCGGTTCTGGAAATTGAATGAATGAATGAATGAATGAATGAGTGAGTGAGTGAGTGAGTGAGTGAGTGAGTGAGTGAGTGAATGAATGAATGAATGAATGCAATCATTTCTGTACCCCAAATGGCAATGGTTATGCTCCTAAAGGAAGTATCAGCAGATTTAAAGGTGTGCTAAAGGCTGAACAAGAATAAATTATCAGAAAAATGTAATCAGGGAGCTTAGATGGAGGGTGGACCATGGGAATGGATGAACCACCAGAAAGCTTAATGAGGATGTTGAGATTTATGGGATAGTTCCCTGGGACAATACTGGACAACTGCTGAGAAATAGATGGAGTGGCCAATTATAATCTTGAAAAGACAGAAACCTTACTACAATATTTGGTTGCTGATAAAACTTGAATGGATGCCCAAGACCCCGCACCTAGAAGTCGGGGTGGCTCAGTGGCTGGAGATTGTCTCTGCTCCAGTGTTCGAGTCCTAGCACTGTGAGATGGGGTGAGCTCCCGTCACTCGCTCCAGCTTCTGCCCACCTAGC
>NW_015390205.1:47064-63396 GCF_001527695.2 Protobothrops mucrosquamatus
ACTTTACAATGCCTTGGTAAGGCCACACTTGGAATACTGCATCCAGTTTTGGTCACCACGATGTAAAAAAGATGTTGAGACTCTAGAAAGAGTGCAGAGAAGAGCAACAAAGATGATTAGGGGACTGGAGGCTAAAACATATAAGGAACGGTTGCTGGAATTGGGTATGTCTAGTTTAACAAAGAGAAGGACGAGGGGGAACATGATAGCAGTGTTCCAATATCTCAGGGGCTGCCACAAAGAAGAGGGAGTCAAGCTATTCTCCAAAGCGCCTGAAGGCAGGACAAGCAGCAACGGGTGGAAACTAACCAAAGAGAGAAGCAACCTAGAACTAAGGAGAAACTTCCTGACAGTTAGAACAATTAACCAGTGGAACAACCTGCCTCCAGACGCGGTGAATGCGCCAACACTGGAAGTTTTTAAGAAGAAACTGGACAGCCATTTGTCCGAAATAGTATAGGGTTTCCTGTCTGAGCAGGGGGTTGGACTAGATGACCTCCAAGGTCCCTTCCAACTTTATCATTATTATTATTATTATTATTATTATTATTACTAAGAAATTTTAAAGAAAAACCAGTTTTCCATGGGAGGCTTTTAAGAAAAGACCTGTTTGAAATGATATAGGGATGATCTGCTTGAGCAGGGGGCTGGACTAGAAGACCTCCAAGGCCCGTTCCATAACTCTGATGTTCTATATTCCAAGAAGGGCACAATCACAGATACCATTCTGACTTTTTGATTTCTCCCCTCCCCCCCACCTCCCCTGCAGACATCCTTATTCAGAGGAACAAAACACTAACCCATTCCAGAATGTTATATATATAAAAAAAAACCTTGGAGAAAATGAAGAAATTCAGACTCTGCCTATTTGCATGAATCAGCATCCTGCTGATTGCGGCTTTTACTCCTCCTCAAATTTTTTCAAGATTTCCCCCCACCCACTGAAAGATTAACTTCAGGTTAGCTGCTGATAATTTTTCCATTCTTTTTTTTTTTTTTCTAGCAGATGCAACTCAAGGAGACAACTGAGTTCTTCGTAGCTGTCCCTGCCTTTATCCTCTTTGTAGAGCTTAAACTAGGGATTCCACCTAATTTTATGCATTTGTTATGTTTTTAATGAAATTAAATCTTTACAAGAGTTTATAAAACATGCAGTTTGGGCTTCTTTGCTGGATAAGACAATATTTGTTGGGCTCTGGAGTTATTTGACCTCAAGTTAAAAAATAACAGCCAGCCGCAGAAAATAAAACCTGAACTAGCCCAGAGCCTTTTATGTTGACACTTTTTTTCCCCTTTTATCTTCAGTAGATATGTAATATATGTTTGGCAAGTTCATGAAAGCTTTTAAAGGAAGTGAATTAAGATCTTTAAGCGTTCCTCCGCACAAAGCAATTTTTTTTTCTCCCTTGACAGTCTGACCATTTGCATTTGATTCAAATCTACTCATTCACACCCAAAAATTATTGGGCAAAATCCAATTTAAGGTCAGCATCTCCCCTGTGGTTGTGATTGCAGGAGAAGTGTTCAAGGCAGGCTTGAGGCTTCAGCAAGATCTTTTTAAAAGTTAATTTATGCCCAAATCTGAAAATCTTGCCGTTTAATTTAGTTTGGCAGTAGTCCATCATGACAAATGCTACAGGCGCAAAGGAAAGGCATATTGACTTGCCAGGAGATATGCAATTAGGTTTTAAGAGAACTGAGAGTAGAAGGTGATGTGAAAACAGATTAAGTTTGGAGAAGTGGGCTGAAGATAACACAATGCATTTTAACTGAGACAAATGCAAAGTTATTCCTTTAAGGGGAAAATAACTATTTTAAAGCTAACTAGACAACCCATGCTCCATGGGGTCATCATTTCAGAAATATTTCTTTACCTAAGAAGAGAAATAGAATGACTCAGGGCAGGCAAAAAAAAAAGCAGTGGGAACAGGAGTGACTTACGACTGGCTTTCCTATTGAGTTTCCTTGTGGGAATCTGGCAGGGAGAATTGGAGATTTCACCTCCCTTCCCTTCCCAACAGGCAGGATGCAGGATATAGGAGGGACAAGGGATTGCAAGACTGGCTGGGAAACTGTCACAGAACATTGAAAACAAAGAATGCATATCCGCAGCAGCAGTGCAACAACAGCCAGTGGCACTGAAGCAGCTACAACTCTCCCAAATTTCATTCCCTCAAGAGTCATGGGTCTCATATTTTTTGCGACATTCTGTAAGTTTGCCCATTTGAAGTACTTTGGGTCAAAAATTGATGCTTCATCATTCTAGCTAGTTAAAGGTCACGACAATGGGAGTTTTAGTAGTATATAGATGATCTTGTGTATGTTATTTGGCTGTTGGTTTTGTATCCTGCCTTTCCTTCAGAAACAAAAGGCAACTCTCATGGAGGAACTTCCTTCATTTTATCTTCACAACAATCCAGTCAGATAGGTTGAGGTGAGAGAGGTAGTATTGATCCAAAGTCCTGAATAGATTTTCCATGGATGAAGTGAGGCTTGAACCTGGGTGTCCCTAGTAGTAACCTAACACCTCAATTACTACACCAACCCATTATCAAGATTTCTTCTTCAATACATAGGATTCATGAAATGTGTCTTTAATCACAAAAGTGTGGAGGCACCGATGCACACCCCCATATTTACATATGAAAACATTTTAACAAACTGCACCTGGATGATAACCCAAAGGTGCAAGAAGGAGTAATATGTCCTACTGGCTTTGCTGCTCTGACTTTGCAATAGCATCCATGCCCATGGTTCATTTCCAACCATGGCAAATCTCCCACAACCTGCATTGGATCCCCCAATCATCTAATGGGGCTTCCAAGCAACTGGACCAGTGCCAGATGTCATATTGCTTTTAGTAGTATTGGGTTATGTATAAACCCCTAGTACAGTGATGGCGAACCTTTTAGAGACCCAGTGCCCAAAAACTGGCCCCGCCCCTGCTCCATCTCCCTGCTCCGCCCCCGCTCTGCCCCCCATCCCCCGCCCCGCCTGCCCACAAGACCACTCACCGCCTCCAGGGCCTGCCGCAGATCGCCCAGACAGACCAGCAGCGCTATGGCGGCCACACCCTCTGCCCGCGTCCTGCAGCTTCAACTGCATGATGGGGTGTGAGGGCAGAGTCTTGTCTACGCTGCCTTGCTGCCATGTCCTTGGCTGCACTGCTCCATGTGGGCCACGCTTGAGGGCAACTCTCCTTCAGGGCGGCTGCTGGAGAGGAGGGGGTCGCAGGGGGAGGTAAGGCTGGGGAAATGGCACGTGTGCCCACAGAGAGGGCTCCGAGTGCCACCTCTGGCACCTGTGCCATAGGTTCGCCACCACTGCCCTGGTATAAATTGAGAAGGTTTCACAATGGCTCAGTGGTTAAAGACGCTGAGCTGACAGCCTGGGTTTGAGACCCAAGCACTGTGTGACAGGGTGAGCTCCTGTTATTTGCTCCAGCTCCTGCCAACCTAACAGTCCAAAAGCATGAAAATGCAAGTAGATAAATAGGTACCACATTGGTGGGAAGGTAACAGCATTCCATGCACTTCAGCTTATAGTCATGGTGGCTACAGAAATGACTTTGGCCAATGCTGGCTCCCTCGGTTAAGAAACCAAGATGAACACTGCCCCCTAGAGTTGGACATGACTGCACAGAGGAAAGCTTCACCTTTACAAATTGAGAAAAATACAAATTGTAAAGGAGATCCTCAAGTTTCACTTTGGCAAGTCTGTGGTTGTTGTGATTATTCATTCCAATCTGTTGGTTCACTCAGATCAAGCACCTGGCTTGTATAGAGAAGACTGAAATACTATAAAACTTGATTTTCAGTATTATTTGCCTCTCAGCTGCAAACCTCTTGCCATTTGCTCTCCTCTCGGTGAGTACAGTTACTCGATTTAGCCGCGTAGTTTTCCATGCGGCAGCGAGAACGAAGCCCGCACCATGTTTTATATCACATTGTGGCAATCGAGGTTCATTAATGAGTCTGGAAGATTGAGATTGGCTTGAAAGGCAAGACCTATACAAAACAATTAATTAAGAAAGTGAAAAACAAATGAATTTCTCAGAATGAAATTGGATCCCAAAGACGAGGTGGCAAAGCCCCAGAAGGAAAGAATTCTAATTGAAAAGTGGAGCTGGAAGACTTACAACCCAGCTTCAACATTATCTTATCAGAAAATTAGCACAATGTAATTTTTATGAGGTTTTTTTTTTAAAACAGATGTTATTTTTAACCACATCAAAAAATCCCCACCTCCTGGCTATTGGCACAAACTGTCATAATTGCTATAATTTCAAGTCTCAACTGCCGAGTGACAGCTTTGATAGCTATCTTAGACTCGGGATGTATTAGTAAGACAGCTGGGAGACGTATCTTTTCTCTGTGCGTGTGTGTGTGTGTGTGTCTTGTACTAGATTTGGACTTCATTTGTGCTTATTATTTAATCTCCTTCTCGAGAAAGTATGAAAGAATGATCTTCCCATTTGCCACGCTGGAGGGAATCAGGAGGTTAATAATATTGAGGGAGGTAAAGTTGACTGCAATTAACGTACCAATTATACCTGTGCTTTCAAAGCAAAATTGTTTTATTTTACATTCCATAGTGAGTTCTGCCGTGTTTCAATACATCACTGAAACTTATATTAATGTGTTGAGACCTTATATGTGAGATAAGCTAATGAAGCCCATTCTTATGAATTTAGCTGCACGGATACAGATCAATGAGAATCTATGAAATAATGCAATGAGATATACATAGCGAGCGCCAGATTGTTATAGGGGTTACGACATTAGCTAAAAACTGGGAGACTGTGAGTTCTAGTCTCGACTTAAGCACAAAGCCAGTTAGATGACCTTGAGCCAGGCACTTTCTCTCAATCCCAGGAAAGAGGCAATGGCAAACCACTTCTGGAAAAACTTGGTAAGAAAACTGCAGAGATTTATCCAGGCAATCTCCAAGAATCAGATATGATTGAACAAAAAACAAAAAAAATAGCATCAGTTAATTTTTTTGATCTGACGGAGCAGATTTCTCTATTCTATTCTATTCTATTCTATTCCATTCCATTCCATTCCATTCCATTCCATTCCATTCCATTCCATTCCATTCCATTCCATTCCATTCTATTCTATTCTATTCTATTCTATTCTATTCTATTCTATTCTATTCTATTCCTCTTTAAAATACTTGGCAAAGAATAGGATATTTCTAATAGAAAATGGTTAAATGTGGGGATTTTATTGAGTGCTGTGCTTTGTCAAATATATATATATCAAACTTCAGACACAGAAGATATTGCACATCTTCTGTTTGATTGCCAACTATTTGCTTCATTAAAAGTACAATTCTTAGAGTCACTACTTGACTGGACAGCCTATTGGATAGTTAGAATAGGCTGTCTTATTCCTACAATGGCACTTATTTATTACTAGCAGGATTGCCAGATTGTCAAGGCCGTTCAACTGAGAAATTGTTTTATACAACAGAATAGGGTCATAGTGCCATTTTGTCTTTTTGCACTCTCCCTTTACAAACATCACAGGGAGGGAGGGAGAGAAGAAGGGAGGGGGGAAAGGAAGGAAGGAAGGAAGGAAGGAAGGAAAGTTCCCATGAATTTTCAGCAATTTAACTGTTGTTCAGTAGCAATTCAATTTGACCCATTGCACTACCCTTTAAACCTTCTGGGTGATAATCTGATGAAAATCTGATAAAACAAAATAAAATAGCTCTTATTTCAGATTGGGAGGATATATTTTGCATTTCTCGGAAAGTTATTTATTTGATCTTTTTTGTCCTACATCGAAAAAACAATATTCCTAACAGTAAACCAGAAACATGGAAAGAAATTCCCTTGAGGACAGGTAATTCTTAAATTCTTGTCTTTCTCTATTTTAAAGAAAATATACAACATTCTTCTAATCTTCATTCTGAAATCTTCATCTTCCAAAAGTGGCATATCTTCACTTCAAAACAGCAGGGACATATATATATTTGACTGAGCACCAATCTGGATTTTTGGTGAATTTGAATCCTAAATTGAACTATGGTGGTAATTGGGAGGTGGATCCCACATTTTGAAAGCCTGACTTCCTGGGAGGTTTTCATCTTTTGATATCAAGAACCGAAAGAGAGTTGCTATCAGAAATTATAGTGTTAATTCAGCCTCAAAGATTCCAAAGAATAAGTGTAATTGAATGAAGCTGCAAAGTGTGCTGAAGAAACATCAAGCTGACTGATTTCTTAGGAAGGTTCTTATTTTTTTAATAGTGCATCACCAATGATTTGGGTGCTAATCTAATGGAAAATGTAGTGCGTAAACATTGCTAGCTGTGAGCAGTATTATAAATTTGTGCATTTCAATTTCTCTATTTGCACCAACTTTCCCGGTGATGAGTTTTCAAGATACATATTTACTTTCTTTTACAAGCATCACGCTATCGTTAACCCTTGTTTAGTACTAACTGCACTTTTTTCCCCTCGTGCAGTACAGTGTTATGGAGAACTGGTAACCTGCAACCTGATGGTTGTGTTGTCCCGCTCAAACACACAAACACATACACACACAAGTAACTGTGGTTTAGTGGGTTTATTAATATTCCCCCGCAACTCCTTTCACCAAAAACCCAGAACTGTCCCAATTAAGTCCAGTCACAAGCAGACCAATGCTCATCCACAGAGCAATGGCCAATGAGTCCACAAGGCACTCAATCAAGTTTCACAAGAGTCCACAAGTTCCCCAACCAAAATAAACCCCCCAGACAAAATTAAACGCACAATACAAGAGATTCACAAGGCAAGAAAAGTCCAGCGTTCACAAGGCATGAGTCAAGTCAAGGCACGGTGTCAATCCAAAGCGAGGCCAGAATCACAACGACCAAAAAACACACAGCTAGGAAATAAACACATTGTTCCCAGCATCGCCTCCATCTGTCTGCTGTGATAAATAGTCAGTTTCTGGTGCAGCCCATCAAGAAAGGCAGGGCTTTCTCCTCCTGAGTAGTCTGGTTGACTTTCTCTGCTCCTGCCTTCTCTCTGCCCTACCTGTTCTTGGATCAGGTGCAGAAGGCAGTTCCTCTTCTGGCTGCAGCTGCCTGCTTTCTTCACCTGAAGCTTCAGGGTTGTCCTGTTGCACCTATACTTGAGCCAAATCTCTCTCAGATGGCTGCTTGGAGCCACTGACCAACTCCAGATGTGCCTGGAACTGGTTCATCTTCCTCCAAGCTGACATCTGGAGAGATAACTGGGGAAGCATCCAGGGGAGTCATCACAATGGTAAATTTTGAAAATGCTCTGTAATCCATAAAAAGCAGCCAGATAGACTCACCTCCCAACCATCTATCGTCTTTTTTTTTCTGTGATGATGTTGATGGTGATGTTATCCATTCAGTCATGTCTGAGTCTTGGTGATTCTATCGGCCAAATTTGAGAAACATTGGCCTAGACCAGGGTTAGGCAACCTTGGCTCTTTTATGACTCGTGGACTTCAACTCCCAGAATTCCTGAGCCAGCCATGCCAGTCACATGAAGAAGCTCAGATTTTAGAAATAATTATCTTTTCTATGGAACCCACAGTTATTGAGCACCCATGAGAGGGGGACAGAGATAGAACAATGAAACAAGAAAGAAAAGATGGCGGCTCCACAATAACTTGACAACATCATGGGGATCACATCGCCCCAATGAGGGATCAGCCATTCCAACTGAGGGAACTGGGTATGTCTAGTCCAGAGGTAGGCAACCTTGGCTCTTTTATGACTCATGGACTTCAACTCCCAGAATTCCTGAGCCAGCCATGCTGGCTCAGGAATTCTGGGAATTGAAGTCCACGAGCCATAAAAGAGCCAAGGTTGCCTACCCCTGGCCTAGACCATTTGGTTTCATAGACTTACAAAGAACATAATAAAATTGTTGACAACACAGAATTAAAGACAGTTAATGGATACGGCATTGTTTCCCAGTTCTGTGAAAATAACATATGTTGACTATATAGCATAAAATGAACATTTTCTAAGAAAGCCCTTATTTCTAATATTTAAAAGTAATTCTAGCGTCTCAGAGGTCATAAAAACGTGGTAATCCATAGACTTCTACTGATAGAATACTTGCAGCTCAGGGTTAAACTGTGGAATTCTTGGTACTCTATGAGCTTGGTGGTTTTCTTGCAGACATTTCATCACCAAACTAGGTGATGAAACATCTGTAATGAAACATCTGAAGAAAATAGCCAAGCTCAAAGAGTACCAAGGACCCCATATATTGCGCTGCCAAAGTTTGGCTTAAAGGAAAAGTTTAAACCAGGGGTCTTCAAACTTGGCAACTTTAAGACTTGTGGACTTCGACTCCCAGAATTCCTCAGCCAGCCAGGAATTCTGGGAGTTGAAGTCCACAAGTCTTAAAGTTGCCAAGTTTGAAGACCCCTGGTTTAAATCACTGAGTTAGGAAATCAGGCTAGAAATGAGGAGAAGCCTCAAATCCACTCAATAGCTTTTTATGAAAATGATGGGAGAAACATATCAAGGTAAATAAAAATAATTACTACCTGACTTCTTGTTGCTTGTCAAACTATGTGTAGTCCTCAACTTACATGTGTTTAGTGATCATTCAAAGTTACATCAGCACTGAAAAAAAATGACTTGTGACCTTTTTTTCACCTACAACTCTTGCAGCATCCCCGTGGTCATGTGATCAAAATTCAAATGCTTGGCAACTGGCCTGTACTTATGACGGTTTGCAGTATCCTGGGATCATGGGATCCCCTTTTGAAACCTCCAGAGAAGCAAAATCAATGGGGAAGCCAGATTCACTTAACAATCCTTAACAAGTACAGTGATTCACTTAACAACTGTGGCAAGAAAGGTCATAAAATGGGGCAACACTCCCTTAACAAATGTCTCACTTAGTAACAGATGTTGTTGTGTTGTTGTTAGTTGCAAAGTTGTGTCCAACCCATCGCGACCCCATGGACAAGGTTCCTCCAGGCCTTCCTGTCCTCTACCATCTTCTGGAGTCCATTTAAGCTCACGCCTACTGCTTCAGTGGCTCCATCCAGCCACCTCATTCTCTGTCGTCCCCTTCTTCTATTGCCTTCAATCTTTCCCAGCATTAGGCTCTTCTCCAGTGAGTCCTTCCTTCTCATTAGGTGGCCAAAGTACTTGAGTTTCGACTTCAGGATCTGGCCTTCTAAAGAGCAGTCAGGGTTGATCTCCTCTCGGACTGACCAGTTTGATCACCTTGCAGTCCAGGGGACTTGCAGGAGTCTTCTCCAGCACCGTAGTTCAAAGGCCTCAGTTCTTTGGCGCTCAGCCTTTCTTATGGTCCAACTTTCACAGCCATACATTGCAACTGGGAAAACCATGGCCTTGACTATACGTACTTTTGTTGGCAGGGTGATGTCTCTGCTTTTTAGTGTGCTGTCTAGAGTTGCCATAGCTTTCCTCCCCAGGAGCAAGCGTCTTTTAATTTCTTGGCTGCAGTCCCCATCTGTGGTGATCTTGGAGCCCAGGAAGATAAAATCTGTTGCTACCTCCATTTCTTCCCCATCTAAGCAACAGACATGTTAGGCTCAATTGTGGTGGCAAGTGGAAGACTATCTATATCAGTGGTTCTCAACCTTTTTAATGCCGCGACCCCAACCGGTTGTAAGTCGAGGACTAAATCGGTCGTAAGTCGAGGACTAAACCTGTCGTAAGTTGAGGACTAAACCTGTCGTAAGTCAAGGACTTTCCCTGCCCGGGAGCGCCGCACATGCGTGGTTCCGCCCCCTGCGTCGGCCGAGGCGTAGCTGGCAAGCGGCAGAGACAGAGCAGGCCGACCACCAGCTGGCCCAGCCCAAGGGAGGTAAGGCGCCCGCCGAAAAAGGGGGGAAAAATGGCGGACAAAAAAAATGGCAGACAGCCTTGCTTGGCGACCCCCGTGAAATGGTTGATCAACCCCAAATGGGGTCCCGATCCACAGGTTGAGAACCACTGATCTATATTCTGAAAGGAAAAGGTTAGCCTAAAAGTTGTCAGTCCCACATATAATGCAAGATACTTCTAGCAGGAAGCTTCCACATTAGGACAAGTGACAACTTTATCCATGCCCCCTCTATATAATATTCATACAATATATTGCATTTGTCAAGCACCCTTGACTGAAGTGAGACTGTATCAGCAAAGAAAAATTGCTTTCTCTTAACAAAAGTCATCCTTACCTACCTCTTAAACTTTCTCCTGTTCTCAGCCTAAGCCATTCAAATAGGTATTTACTTTTGAGTTTGTACCACCTTGCTTGTTAGAACATCTTTTGGTAGGTCTTAAGTGGCTAGACCACAGAAAAAGCTTTAATTGCGATCATCAAAAGGGGATATTCTCCAGCTCAACCATAAAATGAGTGGGAAAATAGGCAGGGGAAGTTAAAAGGTCACGGTGCATTTGCATAAAGATGGTGAAAGCATGAAACTCAAAAAACTGGGGAGGGGGAGGTACCAAACTACTTTTTCCCAGAACCCATGATGAATTATCCTGTCTCAATATGTTGCATTTCTTCATTATGACCCAAAATATCAATGGGAAGACCAGGAGGACCGAATCTCATTAGAAGTTTACTGTAAGCTTGTCATTCAAATAGCTAATGCATTGTGTATGTTTATGAACATTTGGGTGACTTAGATCAGAGCTCTCCATACTTGGCAACTTTAAGACTTATGGGCTTCAGCTCCCAGAATTCCTCAGCCAGAATAGCTGACTCAGGAATTCTGGGAGCTGAAGTCCAAAAGACTTAAAGTTGCCAAGTTTGGAGATCCCTGAGTTATATTAAAAGAAAAAAAAGTCATTTCATAAATGATTGTATATGTCAGGGGTAGGCAACCTTGGCTCTTTTATGACTCGTGGACTTCAACTCCCAGAATTCCTGAGTTGAAGTCCATGAGTCATAAAAGAGCCAAGGTTGCCTACCCCTGGATATGTAAATATGTTCTGATTCATACTATTTCCTGCCCCCCACCACACCCCCGAAATTGGCATTGAAACCTCAGTCATTTTATTTATCTGGAGGTACATATGCAGGGACAACTGACATATGTCAGTCATGCATGACTCTTAATGTGTACGCACATTCTTAGACACAACCCAAGGCCTGCCACTTGAATGTTGTTATGCACGACTGTTGGGAGTGAGTGCACCCCCAATCAGAACCAAATGTCATGGTTGCAAATAACATGGTGAAAATCTGTCCCCCCTCCCATTTTAGATGTCCAGGTCACATCATGGCTGACACTGTCAAAATAATATGACCAGTGCATAAGAAAGAATTATCAGCAGGTTTGGGGAATCTCAGTTTGCCAAAGTATGCAGAGTTTGTGGTTTGCCTGAGTGTATTTGTGGGGGGGGGGACTTGAGAATCAGGGTTAGGGTTGGGTGTCAGGCCTGTCCCAATTTGAATCTTTAGAAAAGAAAGACCCTCGACTCCATTTGTAGCAAACTACTTGTACTAAAGACAAGTAGTTGCAGTGTAAGCAGAGCCAGATCTGAATATTCCTGCATAACGTCCCCTTCTCCAGGACCCTTCCCCCCTTGGTCATCTTGCTAATGTCTAATGATATTCAAACTAGGTGTTTTGGTAACAGTTCTAAAGTTTGGCGCCTCTTTGGTGGGTGTTTGCATTCCGTTCCCATGCTGGTGTCCTTAGATCGTTCAACTGTTGACTCTAGTTGGCACTTCTAGTTCCTGTCATCCCCCCTTCCCTGCATCCCCCTTATTCCTCCTCGCCCTCCTTCTCTATGGCAGGATGCCTTCAAAGCAAAGTCGGGCTGAAACAGTGTGGTCTTCTAGCCCAGCCCCCCGCTCAAGCAGGAGAACCTTTGCCATCTCAGACAAGTGACTGTCCAGTCTCTTCTTAAAAACTTCCAGTGATGGAGCGCCCACGATTTCTGAAGGCAAGTTGTTCCACTGGTTGATTGTCCTCACTGCCAGGAAGCTTCTCCTTAATTCCAGGTTGCTTCTCTCTTTGATCAGTTTCCAACCATTGTTTCTTGTCCTGCCCTCTGGTGTTTTGGAGAATAATTTGTCCCCCTCTTCTTTGTGGCAGCCTCTCAAATACTGGAATACTGCTATCATGTCACCCCTGTTTCTTGTTTTCTTTAGACTAGCCAAACCCAAGTCCTGCAGTCATTCTTTGTATGTTTTAGTCTCCAGGCCTTGGATCATCTTAGTTGCTCTTGTCTGAACTTTTTCCAAGGTCTCAACATCTTTCTTGTAGTATGGTGACCAAAATTGGTTGCAGTATTCCAGGTGTGGTCTCACTAGGGTTTTATAAAGCGGTACTAATGCTTCATTGGATACAAAGTGTACCTGTCCACTAAATACCTTAACTCAGACAGCCCTTGATGTCTTAATTAGTTAGTTTAGTTAACCCAGCTAAAACAGAGCACATGCTTGGAAGCATAGTCTACTGTTAGAGGAAGTGGAGAAATTTATTTTACTTTTCTTTCTCTTTTCTGTTTTTCTCTTGTGGTTTTTACTTCGTTAAAAAAATTATTCAATATATTTTTTTTTTTAAAAAAAGAGAGGATGGAATGGCTGGAACAGCTAGAAGTTGGAACTTGTTGCTAATTCCATTTATTCTTCTCCATGAAGAGCATGGGATCTTGTGTAAGATACACTGTGAGGACTGATAGAGGACAGGAGATAGTTAAAAAAAAAAGACTTCCAAATGTAATAATCTAACCGGAGCTTGAGAAATAAGGCAGAGGATCAATTAAAATCTGTGAATGAATAAATAATTACCTAAGAGTATACACACAGCTGATCCACCTGGGATTGTAACAACAACACAAAAGCAGTGCAGGTCAGATGTTCAGTAGACTTGATATGCAAACTGCAATGCCAATATTTCACAGGTGTGTACAAGTGTCTGGTATTTTATCAACGAACACAATAGTGTGGGTGGCTGCTAAGCAGGAGATTGTGTTTTCTTAAATCTCTGAAACTTTTATTCCAGGGTGTAAATTTATATCCATGTCATATTGAAAAGTTTAGTTGCTTCTTCTCAATAACTAACCTTGAGAGACTTCTTAATATGTTTCTGGAACTGTTTGCTATGGCTTTCCCTGCCCCATTGCTAGATAATCCGGTTGAAGGATTCGCATTATATTATGTAGTATTTTGTTTTATGGATTTAGAGAACAGACTGTCTGCTTTTCTTATGAAAATGATCTCAAATTAGGGATACAGAAGCTGCTGCAAACCATATTTAGGCCGTAACCTTGCAGGATCCTAAATGAGAACAACGGAGGAGACAAAAGACACAGTGGTATTCATTCATATAAAAACTAGGAATAAACAAAGACTTTTACAATGAGTAGAAAAATAAGAGAAACTATGTCACAGTTGAGGCTTTTATAGCCAGAATTATTTTTCACAAGTTTGAAAAGTCACTTCTAATTGAGTTTAGCTCTTGGTATGTTATCCATGCTATGATCATGGAGTGAATGGTTTGCATTTTCTCTTTCAGTTCTGAGTTTTCCGTGGTATTCCCAAAGGCTGCTTCTTCTAAGAACTCATTCGCAGTGTTTCTCAACCTTGACAATTTTAAGGCATGTGGACTTCAACTCCCAGAATTCCACAGCCAGCAATGCTGGCTGTGGAATTCTGGGAGTTGAAGTCCACATGCCTTAAAATTGTCAAGGTTGAGAAACACTGGAGCAGTTCAATAGGGCATCCCTCAAAGATCTTGGGTTCATGCTTATTGTTAAGTCTGGAGATAAATGGCGAAGGAGGCAATTCATGTTACAGAACAGATCTTTATTCTCTCTCAGTCACAACATCCAACCAACAAGAGCAGAGGCACGCAGGCCTCCTTTTATACTCCCGGATCCCCGGGCAACAACAACCAATAGCAGGCACCCTTTTTCCCGCCTTGCGCATGCGCGCAAGGCTGGCGCCGCTCAGTCTGGTCCCGGGCAGCTTTTGCAATGCCCGGGACTCTTGCAGCATCCCGAGCCTGCTTCTGCAGGCTCAGGACACAACACTTATGGTAAAGGAAAATGTTCTCAACAGGTGTCCAGATGCAGACATCTTCATGTAGCATACAGAGTATATATAAATTTATGGTCTTGAACTTGGCTGGTCACAAATTGCAGCCAGGGCAGTTCTTCAGGGCAGGTGCAATATAATAACCCTATTTTTTTGCACCATACACAGCTTCCAAAATGATTTGGAAAGTCAACCTCATTGAAAACGCACAGTTGTAGTCCAATCTTGAGGAGAAGACTCTTGAGAGTCCTTTGGATTCTAAGGATATCCAATCAGTCAAATCCTAAAGGAAATTAACCTTGGCTGTTCTTTGGAAGGGCAGATACTGAAGCTGAAGCTCCAATACTTTGGCTGCCAACTGAGAAGAGAGGACTCACAGAAGAAGATGCTGATGGTGGGAAAGATGGAAGGCAAAAGGAGAAAGGGACGGCAGAGGATGAGATGGTTAGATGGTGTCATTGATGGATTTGGGCAAACTCCAGGAGACAGTGGAGACTCCTGGCATGTTATAGTCCATGGAGTGCGAAGAGTCAAACATGACTTAGCAATTGAGCAACAAGCCCAGTCTTGAGGTTACAAGCCCATGAATCATTACGGTCAAGTTATTGTTGTTCAGATTGGTGAACCATCTAAAGCTGGAAAAAAAATCTTTCCTCTGGAAGCCATGTGTGTTTCACTGATAGAACGGAAGAGCGTTCGGAGTTTTCTAGAGTACAGTTGCTTGTGCTGAAGGAACCTAAAGCCAAAGAGAGAATTTTGCTAATTCCTATACAAGAGAACCGCCTATCTATCATATTCCTGGTCCAGCTAAGATGTGAATGTAATTGTGACTTTTTGGCTATATTCATACTGCATATTTAACAGTCATTGAAAGGTTTATTGGCTACCTATCCAAATAAACATATGCATTTAGTCAGTGTTATTGTTTTTTATGTAGCTTATAGCATTATGTGAAATCCCTTTGGTTAAGTTATATAGTTCAGTGTTTCTCAATCTTAGCCATTTGAAGACAGATGGACTTCAATTCCCAGAGATTCCCTAGCCAGCACAACTGGCTGGGGAATTCTGGGAGTTGTAGTCCACCCATCTTCAAGTTGCCAAGATTGAGAAACACTGATATAGTCCATTATTTTGTAGAGCTATCATTTCTGGTTACAAAAATCCAGACCACCTCTAGATGGGAGTGGTTCTCTTTGTTATTTCGTTGTTATTTGGATTTCTGCAGCCCAGATATTGTAGGAACCTAGAAAATGGTCTAGTTCAATAACCAACCTAAGTGTATTGTGTGAATGCAGCCACAGAGTTTGGCTGGCATTAATCCACATATTCTCATTTACCGATGCATTTCTCCATAGCTCTTCCTGCATCAGTCACTTTCTTCAGCCTTACTGACAACACAGCTGAGGAACAACAGAAGAAAGCAAGCCCATTAAAATTAAATTCCTGGGAGGAAAAAACCTAGAGTCTTCATTATAACGGCTTAAATTAACATATTCCCCTTTTCATTGTGTGGCACCAATCGGCCATTATTTTTCTTTCTTCCACCTCGTGACATCTTCCTTCCTTTTGCAGTAACTCTTGAAAACCTTTTCCTGATCCAAGAAGAGCACCCAGGATAGGGCAGGATTAAAGAATCAAAATAAAGCAAGACATCTGGGTGTGCTGTGCCCACTCCTACATTCCTCAAACTCTCTCAACTCAACTAACGTCGGTGTAAAAATTCCCAAACAAACTTCATTGTACATTGAACAAGAGGGAGACTTAAAAAAAAAAAAAGAAGTCTGGTGGTGCATTTCATGAACCCCAAACCACTGAGCCACCTGGGAGAAGGAAACCACATTTTTTTTAATTCCCTCCCCTTCTACTCCCTCTTTTTTTTCACTTCACTTAGTCTTTTCTACCTGATTTTTTTTTCCCATCCCGGGGAGTCCTAGTATCTAATGGATTAGCAGTGATCTTCATAGATGGCTCACACCTGCAGTTCTGACTACTCCCCTCTTCTACTTTGTTCAATCAGCCATACCTTGGTAAGTCCATCAGCTTCCAGACTGACATGCAAAGCAGGACCCACCTGACAGACCTGACACCTGGGCGGAAGGGAAAAGTGGGGGGGTGAAAGGAAGACGGTGGACTTGCTCAATTAAAACTCCTGGGAGACGTACCAAGAACAACAAGGGGAAGGTCTGTGCACGATGCATAAAAGTCAGAAGAACAAAATGGGTAGCACTGGAAGTGACTCATGCAAGCAGTCAGAAAACAAAACAAAAGCTTGTGGCCCAAAGAGGAAACCCCGGGTGTACAATGTATTATTTGTCCACAACTCAATCCA